>NW_009212264.1:39263-99325 GCF_000690835.1 Fulmarus glacialis
CAGGAATGTTTGTTTTCAAGTGATTTATAGTAAGAAAGATCACGCAGATGGAAAGCTGAATTCATTATTTATAAGAATATATTTTTTAGTGAAATCCAGTTGGAAAACCTAAGAATTTAAATACGCAACTACGATTTAAAGTTCTCCATTTCAAAGATTTACTTTGATTTCTTAAACCACTACTTATAAACCAAAATACTAATTTGCAAAATCAAAAAATTACCAAGAAAAAGTGGAAATCACGCAGATGGAAAGCTGAATTCATTATTTATAAGAATATATTTTTTAGTGAAATCCAGTTGGAAAACCTAAGAATTTAAATACGCAACTACGATTTAAAGTTCTCCATTTCAAAGATTTACTTTGATTTCTTAAACCACTACTTATAAACCAAAATACTAATTTGCAAAATCAAAAAATTACCAAGAAAAAGTGGAAAAAACCTGCAAGATAAGAAAAAGTAGGAATTGTTCTGTATAGGAGAAAGCAAATCATTGCAAAAACAGAGATAGATGAGACTTGAGACAAGCCTGACAGTAGAACTTTACTGAAGGGGAAAGATGAAAACAGTAGTACTTACCAGCTGGAAAGCTTTAATTGGGAAAATACTGCCAAATATGTGTTGATAGTATGTATACAATCTGCACTAATAATAATTATGGCAATTGTCCAGGAATCACCATTCAATTATTCACTTCCTTTAAGAATTAAAGACTTAAAATTTTGTGCAGCATTCAAAACTTATGCTATGCCTACGCTGCTGTCTAAAATTGCAGTTACAGCAAGACAGAGACACTTGAGTGAATCTGTCTTGTGATACCAATATACACGTGGCAAAGTATGCTTCAGACTGGACTATACAGCTTACATGGGTCCACAAGTAAATACAGGTTTGACTCAAGAGCCTTGACACCTACAGAACTTAACAATAACCTCACTGGTTTGTTTAATGCTAGCTGGATATATTTATAAAAATTGCAGTCACAACTTTGATTCAGACTAATAAATCTATTTATTATCACCTCAATCTCAGGTGATTTAAACACTAAAGCAAAATACAACGGGATGCAAGCACCTGAGCCACATAAAACTTGAAGAATTTTATTCTACAAGCCAATTTTGATAGTCAAATATAAGTCTAAAGATAAATTAAGGAATGTAAGTAGGATTTTTGCAAATATTTAAATACTTATTATTAAAACTAATAGGAGTTAGGTTCTTTTGAAAATCTCACTAGGTATCTATAAGCATGTTTAAGTCCATAAGTATATCTATTCCTCTCTCTCTCTCCCCCCCTCTATTCAAAAATAAAGGAAGGCCTGAAGTGATTTCTGTGCCCATTTGGAATGATTCACCTGTGTATGTAATGCTTATTAATTCCTAAGCCCTAAGAGGACTGTTCCAAGGGCTTATAAAAATATTCCTAAAGAGCAAAGATTTTCCTTTGGAAAGACCAAACAGCACCAGATAGTAAATGTTTCAAATTTCATATCCAGCTCAATATTTTAACTCCTGTTCTGTACAGTCAATTGCCTCAATATACATCTTCAGGACTACATATAAGCATTTCTAAAATGCTGCTAAATAATACTTTTTTTTTTACTCTTTTTAAACACTTTTTGGTGTTGCCTCTTTCTCCTGTGTAAAAGCCAAGCATTTTTGTTTAACGTAGGAAAAAACCACAAATAAATTCTCTAGTTACTGAATCCTCCTCTTTTTGAACACATGTTCCCTTGTGACACAGGCTGTATCACGAGCTCACTTGTTAAAATACTGGCATTCTGTTATTCACCATAGGATATTGAAATGCCACTAGCTAGTCCATTAGCTTCTGTTCTGTAAGTAAAACGTCAATTCTCTGCACCTCCCAATGTTTCTGATATGCATCTAAGGGGTACTATGAGCCTGTAGCAAAGGTATTGGTTGGTTTAGAATCATAGAATAGAATCATAGAATCATTAAGGTTGGAAAAGACTTCTAAGATCATCGAGTCCAACCGTCAACCCAACACTACCATACCCACTAAACCATGTCCCTAAGCGCCTCAGTGCCTTTAGAGTAAGTGCCTTTAGAATAAGATAGACTGAAATGAGGCAAAGACTTATCATCTGGAGAGTTTGCTTCGATGTTTTTAATTTTCGATGAAGTGGGCATGTGTATTTGTATCATGAATACATCTAACTTCGAGCAACCAGACAGTGATCCCTCCAGCAAAAGCAATTGCTTACTGTTTGCCTAGGTGTTATAGCACAAAGCACTGACATCTGAATGTCCTCACCACTATTCTGGGCAACAGTGGCGAGAATTATGTTTCTCCTTCCAGCTTACAAAAAGAAGTATATGCACAGAAAAAGCTAATTACAGTGACTAATCAAAGAGAATACTGAAATGTGTATTTGTTGGTTGATGGAAACTTAAAATTAAGTAAAAAACCATGGATGATTTCCTGCTAGAAAGCTGCAGAGTATACATCACACTAGCAATTCTGTGCATCTTTACTGTACTGTTCTAAAATAAATAAATAATGGATTTTCCATTGGATATTACTTTGCAACATAATTTTCTACACTGGGAGTTTCCTGATTGTATATGTCCTCATATAGTAGTATCCCGTTCAATCCTGTTTGGCACTTTCAGGTGAAACCATAATCCAAAAGAACTGCCCACAGAGGTAAATAGAGAACATCCTTTAAAATAAAGCAGAAAAGCAAAATGACAACTAGGTAAGTCATATGCATCTAGCAATTAACTTTTTTGAACAAACCTCAAAGACAGTACAGGAATTTTTCCTAAAGAACAGTCCTGACCTGTATATGCAAATATATCACCTGTGTGCCTTAACAGATAGTTAGGGGAATATGTTTTTTTACTTGCACATACTGCTTTTCATCTACACAAGAGATACATTCATAGCCAGAGGTGTGTGAGTTCACAGCTCAAACAGATAGAGCCTCCTCATATTTTTGTGTAATCAGTCTGATCGTCCACAGCATTGCATGCAGACCTATATACTGTAACTATAAACTTATAGATCTGACATGAGATGCAAAACTTCCACGGTCGATACTGAAGGAAAAAGCAATTTTTCCTGTACTTGCTACAGCTTTATATCATTAATGAAAGAATGTGAGGGAACAATCTTGCTATTGTATACCAGAAGAGCTTACTGTCTGCTCCTTGATGTGTTTGGGATATTAATAAATTCTGAAGTAATAGGTAACTAGACAAACTCTGTAGAGAACTTCAGTGCCTTCTGACCTCAAGGACTTTCTTGATAGTGATAATTAGCTTTAAAATATTCCTTAGAGATCTTGTGATTCAACACTTAACTATGACGGCTTCTGTACTGCACATGGCAGTTGTTCAGGGCAACTGGGAGACTAGTCCCTGAACAGATACAACCTACTTTTTGTTTCAATTTGATCAACAGAGTGCTTGCCAGCAAAATCTAACTTATGTATTAGCATAAATATATGGAGATCTGAAAGGCCTGTTACATACAGCACATCTAAATTATTTACATCTAGTCAACCCAAGTGACTGCAGACATTGTAAGAAACACAGCTGCTGCTGGTGCTAGAACCTTGAAGCTGTTTCTTAATGCGAATATTCATTATTACACTCCTGGAAGACTGTAGGGGAAAACAGAGTCAATAAAAGTATATTCTGTGTTTTGTAATCAGTAAACAACATAAGCAAAATAGTATGTGGAGGATATAGAGCAGCTGCTCATTCCAAATGAATGCCTAATTGTGAAATATTTAGACCTCAGCACTATGATTTCCTTAACAATTCTTTTTCTTGTTAGGGTAGATTGGATGCCCTTGTGCTTTATTTAGATCTTCTTTTTTTTCTCCCACTCACATGGTTCCACAGGGTCTAAAGCAAACAACCATGGAACAAGGGATTCAGATAACGGAACTTAACAATAATGACCTACATTTATACAATGCTTCTTATCCCAGAGCATCCCTAGACACAATAGTTATAGCATATGTGGGAATTTCCCACTGATACAGCAAAATATATTTATGGCATAGGTAATTCATTTGCCTCTGACACTTTTTGGATTGATGGAAAAACCCAAAATATATGCACCACCATTTGACTCTTGGCCTTCAGACAGAAGAATGGTTGTCCAAGAGCATTGTATTCAGCAAAGTGTACTTCAAAAACTCGCCAGTGAACTCCTAAACGTTATAAAAGTCAACATCCAAGAACTTAGGACTTGTAGTCAATAACTGGTTCTGACATAAAGCATGTATGGAAACAAGATTTCCTTGCACAGATGCAATTCAGTAATTGTGGCTCTGCACAGGTAGATTCTTAAACCAATGTGTAGTCACGACAGGGATGCTAGCTAGCAATAGACATTTGCTTTCATACAGCAGCTGGCAGAATCTGCTGTATAATGAAAACTCTCATTCTCAGAACTTACTGTGCCTTTGAACATCCCAAAGAGTCTGCATTCATAAATACAGCGGCCACAGGTCTAGACTTTTTAATAACTTCATTCTTGTTCATTTCATATTATTCTTCAGAAAAAGATTTAGTCTATTTGGATTATACTGACTCTGTCCTAAGCAACAAATACAAGCAGTTTTATCAGCATAACAAAGCAAAAAAAAAAAAAAAAAAAAAATTACTGCTCCCAATACCTTCTAAAGCCTCTACAGGAATAAAAAAGTACTCTTTCCAAAAACACCTTTTATTTTCAGAAGATTCATTATAGTGTTTAAACAATTTTTTACAGACCTGAATGAGAGTGCCTACACATCCCACAGACAAATTAGAAACATAATCTTTCAGCAGAAAATATTGGGTGCATATCCTATTATTATTCCAAAAAGAGAAATTTGCCTATATAACTTTAGGTATTGCAGTGATAAGGAATTTTTATTTATATTTGTAAAATGGAATGAGATTCCTTGACATTCTAAAATATGGAATTCAGAAAGTGTCATATATAAGGTGCTAACTGCTGTGTGAATCTTCCCCACTGAAAAGACAAACTCTGCGCTGCACGTAAACGTTGATGCTCACCATGAGAAAACTGGAGTGAAGTGTTTGAACATCTAAAAATCATCTGATCTCAAAGGACAACTGCCTTCAGGGTGGTTTTTACTGAATTAGATCACCAGCTTTAATTTATAAGGAATCAACATCTATTGTCATCGGAGATGACATTCTGAAAGACAATCATAGTTCTCACATCATTAACATTACTAGGAACTTCTTCATAATGCACTGTCAACGGATATTTACTGGTCATCACCTAGCACCGCTGATTCACCTAAATACAGCTTTATGATCACACCTTCAAGACTCTTGCCATTTTGCCCTCCTAAGTACTGTCTATCCACAAAGGTTAAGAAAAAAATAGTATATCCAAAGCTGTGATTTCTTGGTACCTATTGACAATAGAGTCATATTCTATCAACCTATACTGTACTTTCTACCCAAAGTGTTTGGAAAGAATAACGGAAGGACACAGATACAAAACAAGACAGAAGGTGGCGGGGGGCGGGGAGGGAGCTACCAAAAATTCAACTAATTGTTCCGGACAAAGTTTTAGTTTTTCCTGTACTTAGTAAATGCTTCAGGTAAACTTCCATACTGTATGAATTCTGATAGAGTTAACGGTCACCTTCTCCTTCCCATTCAATGAATATGTTGAGTGTCACCTTCTGGATCTTCAAAAGTCAATCGCACAAAACCACTGTTCTCCCTGTCCTACTGGGAGTTACTTTTTGTCTAGCATTATTCATTCTGCACTAGAAATTTGTTCCAAATGCAGTTTCTGACCTGCACTAGAAATAAAGCCACATTCATAGTCATCCAGAAACACGTTAACAGCATGACGGGTTTCATGCACAGCAGGCTTTACATGCTACTGAGGTACAATGCCAGATGTTCTGATAGATATTTAATGACTATGACATTTCATTTATATTTATTTAGCCATTGAAGGGAATTAGTATTATAGATAATTTTCAGATTATTAGAGCACATCAAATGCTTTTTTTCTTCATTCGTTGCTACTAAATGATAGCAGCATGGAACATTTGATATAGTTTTAAATCTGCTGTATCTTAAAAAGTAACAGAGGAATTAAAAATTAATAAATAATGGAGTTGTCTTGCCTTGACAAAGAGATATATGGTAGCTCTCCTTTTTCTTTGCTTTAATTTTAAAGAGAATAAATGCTCCAAGGCATAGGTATCATAAGGAAACTGCTGGATGAAAACCAGAAAGGCTACTCAGCCTGTATCTTCTATAATGAGTTTTATAGAAGCAATTGAGACCTTTCACATTTTCTGTCCTTACAGTTACTATGCCATTTGGGGGGCAGGGAAGATTAAAACATTTCACACATGTTTTCCTGGGGGAACAAGTCCAGAAAACTAGAAATACTTCTTTATAACGTGAAACTTTACACACACAATTCATATCCTTTTTTGTTTGTTTGTTTTAAACCCTGGTGATAATGTTTTTACTATTTAGTTTTTACTTCAAGAGCTTGGGCAATCCGTATTTGGATAAGCAAAAAATAGTTGTTTTCTACCTACAAGCAAGTAAAGCCATAGCTACATTTGTTTTCTGAACCTTTTCAAAAGAATATTAATGTACCTTTACAGGCAATAAGTATTTGTCAATCACAATGAAGGATAATCTTTTGAAAGATATGATTTTAACTATTTTAATTCTCTTTACTAACATAAAGCAAATATTTAATTATAACAAATGGCTAATCTGTTCCCTCTTTTTTGTCTTAGCTTTGTGTTCTTTGTTTTACAATCTACATTTACTGAATAATAGTTTTTAGCATTACCTGTTTCTTATCAGCAACTATCCTTCTATTATATGCCTTTTCTTTAATCTTCTATACTTGCTGTTCCTTTTCTCTCCCTTTATTTTCACCTTGCCCATCCATGCTTTTCCTTCTCCATAGAGCTTGTTGTCTAACCTGTTTTATAGAAGCTTTCTCTGTAGGATTTTTAGGTCCTTATTTTCAGCCAGATGTTCCAAGCATATGCCGAGGTGCCTTGTGATTCAAGGCTTTACAGATGTTAAAGAATTAAAATTCTCCTAACACTCCTTTGGCATAGATTATTATGGAGAAACAGAAGCTGAGAGCGTCTGACCTCCAAAATAAACCAAAGGATCCCTACAAAGGCAGCGCTGGAGTTTAACCAAGCCTTTGTTATTATGCTTTCACAGTTAAATAGGTAAGAAATAAGGAAAAGAAAGGAAGAGCTTCTGATACAACATGACTAATCAGAGATAATCTGGGTCAAAAGCATATGAAATGCAGAGTAAAAATGCACTTGAGTATCAGTGCAGAAATGCAAGGTATATGAAATGGCAAAAGGTAGCACTGGATGTGACTGTGATCAGCATCTAGTCAGCGTTAAACATAACTTTGTCAGATTTGTCTAAGTTAACTATCACTACAGACAGGCCCAATTTATGTAGGGGAAATCAGAAAGGAGACAGAGGTAAAGCAGGCATGACATATGCAAAGTGTCTTCAGACTCAGAATAAGTTAAATAATAATAAATAAGGCATCAGTGATTTTTTTTTTTTTTAGGCTAGGCACAAAGAAGAAAACGCAAAGAGCACTACATGGTTAGAAGAAAGTGAATTAAACACATGGAAGCATCTTTGAGGCATGTGGAACTACAAGTTTCTATATGGACTGGTGGCTCAGATCCATGTCAAGTTCCAAATTCTCTGTAGATGGAAGAAAGCTAAACAGTGGAGGCTTAATCCTGCTTCTTATTGGTGAAAAGGAGGGCTCCTCAGAAGTAAATTTTCAACCAGCTAGGAGAACTTTGACAAAAAAATTCAACTTTAACTGCTTACAGTCAGATATGGAATGCATTAAAAAAAAGTAGGATTTAGGCTTAATGGAGAGAAAGAAATTTATTTTAAACCTAGAAGGAGCCTCAATTATAATCAAATTTGAATTTAAAAAACCAGTAAGGTTTAGAAAAATATTTCAGAACAAAATGTAATTGTGAACCCATTTTTTAGTAAAAAAATTTCTATTTTCATAGCTATTTACAGTTGCCAATTTAGCAGGGTCATTCAAGATGCAAGTTGTTCCATTAAAATAATAAACAAAGAAAGGAAGATAATGATGTAAGACTGTTTAAGATACAGGTTGGCTGAATCTCTCTGCAATTAATGAATGAATTAATTAAACTTGACAAAACCCAAAAAGCAATAGACAGCTCTTCCAAGAAGCAGTCCCAATTTGGCAGATGAGCATAACCCCAAGAGCAGTTAAGGTTACCTGAAAACTAACTGGTCAAAAGGAAACACTTACACCACCAAGGTTGGGACTTGCACATTTTTGCTTTGGTTACAGTGACAAGCACATTCGAGTAAGTTAAGTGCAACTTCAAAATGAAGAGAAAGACTTAGGGAGCTAAAGTTCATTGGAACAGAAACTCATCAAACCTGCAGAATCCACTACTTATTTTTATGCAGGATTTGCTCACAAATTAACTGTACCATGTAAGGTACTTGTCACAGAACTATTATAGTGCAACATGAGTTGCTGCTGTTAGATGTTGCACATCTATGATGAGCATGTTCGTGCATCAGATACGGTCTGAGCTCTAAATTTGCTCCAAGTTTGCTGGCTCTGGGCTTGACAGTTTAGGTTAACGCTTTCTTTAACTCCAATTTGGAAAAAAAAAAAATGTCAGGTGATAAACTTCTCAGCCCAATCAGCAGCTAGTTAACAACCTGGATGGAAATACAGAAGAAACTGTACTACACAGCGAAACAGAATGCCCCAAGAGTTTCAGAATATACTCCTGTTTGCAGGGTTGGCTTGTTTTTTGGTTTTGGGTTTTCTTTTTTACCCCACGGTAAAGTTGTTTCAGAATAAACGTCATTGTTTTTTCACTGAAAAATACCTCACAGCCATGTTCACCTTTAAATACAGTAATTTCTTATTCAGATTGACGTCTTCTCTAAATGGCAAATTCTTACTCTGAGTGACGAGTGATTTTGCGTAATTTGAGTGATCGCAATAGTCTTCTCACATTCCCTATACAGGATTGTTTTCCCATTTGTCTTATTCTCTTATCTATCTACTAAAGAAAACAGAAAGTAGATTAAGGATTTCAGTTTTGCACTTTTTTAATTTCCATAAAAAACACTCCTTATGAATATTGTGGATCTTGGGAGTTATACTTCAGATATTTACAAAAATGCTTTTAAGAAAGCCACAAATAAAGGAAGAATGTGTTCATTTTCTCCAGAGTGTGTGAACATCTGCTGATTTCTTTAACATCTTAAGTCAGATAGTTGGGGATCTATATAATAAGGACTCCTCAGAGAGAAACTTGTATCTACCACTTCTCAGATGTGTTGTGGTAAGAAGAAGGAAAGAGGCCACACAGCTGTTTAAATGCTACTATGGCATGTGCTTGGGAGTACTGTGCCACATCGCTGCCCGAAATAGGCGGCTATCTGCTCTGTGCTGTCAAACTGAAGTGCTTTTGGACACATCCAGAAACAGGGATTTTAAGTATGCTGCACCGTACTTTAACTCATGTATTGCTGAAGGCCTCCCATTCACGGTTTCAGCCTGCCTTCTCACTTCAGCCTTCCACCTACACGCCCTGAGGCTACACTGTGGATGTGGCTTCGCCTGGTCTCCCAACTGCTCATCCTTGCAGCCTTGTGCTGTTCACTTTGAACCATTTTTCTGTTGTAGTCCCTGAGATAGTGATTCTTTTCAATGTCTAAATCACACTGTTTCTCCTCTGTCTCCTCACCCTGTCACCCTGTAGCTCCAGTTTCTAGTTCTGCACTAAGATTTCCACCACCACCCCAACCCTCCTGCGACGTTCTAGACCATTAAGCGAGACTATATTAGCACTATCAAGGTAAGTGAATAACAGTCATTCTAATATCTGATAAATGTTACCAAATAAAAGGTATGCACAAGGCTTAGCAGTCAATTAGTGTGCAACACACACTCTATTTAAGTAAACTCCAATCAGAGTCAAATGGCAAGAGTGTCATCAAAGACCAGCATGAAGAAGGTTGAGCAGGTATTGATGAAAGGTACCAGCCGACTGAGGAAAAAAATGGTCACAGTTGTCAACATTATTGTGATTCCCTGCTGTGCAGAACAGGACACCCAGGAGAGGATGCTCAGCTGGGGGCACTCACCACTTCTCTTTCCAGCCAGCCACTAGAGAATTTTCCTTTCTCTCTCTCTGCCCGTTTTTTCCTAAGGTAATGTGGACATAGATGTACGTCATCAGCTACACATCCCTGGAATAAAGCAAGCTTTCTGCATGTCAGGCTGCCTCAACTTTCACTGTGCAACAAGTACCATTTGTGAAACTGTGAAAACCTGAAGGACCTATTCAGCTTTTCTTCTCCAGTTTGTTACACCAACAACCTAAAATACATTCATTATTTCTTCTTCTTCATCTGCTACTTAGGAGCTATTGTCTATTTCATGTTTTCTGCAGGGTGGATGCAGGAGGTCTGAAGAGTACTAAAAGAATACATTCAGATGGGTAAATTCACATGTCTCCTCGAACCCAAGCAGAAACAGCACATAGCAGTAATGAAACCAGAAGACACAGTGGTGACAAGTGCTGCCCTGTGGAGTGCTATGAGACGCTACAAGAACAAATCACCTTATTTCAGTATCCACATGATGAGGACCCCTTTGGGAGCCAGTTTATTGCCCGTTGTAGAATTTGCCCTCTGTGGCATCTTTTAAGATAAAGAAGTTAGCTCCTTTTTGTGACAATGACCTTCTAGGGTGAGTATCTTCGTTGATGTCCCTCATGAAAAACAACCAACCACTCAGGAAAGCAAGTGCTTTCTCTTTTTTTTCCTAGGTTGTTCTCAAACTTAATACTTCAAATTTTAACACTTAGGTCCAAAAGATATTGGTAATAAAGACAACAGTGTGGGGGTTTTGCTCAGTTGGTTGTCTAGTTGTTCCTTTTTTAAACTAAGTGGAAGGAGGAAAAGATAAAAGAAAGGAAAATCAGTTGTTCTTTCTCTCATATGAATGCAGCCATGGGAAACTGTGCTCCACAAGTCATGAGATTTAAATTACAAAGGTTAAAGGCTAGTTTCAGTAACCTCACATCAGAGCACATGTCTGCACTTTTCAATTCATATGCTTCCCTCATGTGCTGGTTTTGGCTGGGATAGAGGTCATTTTCTTCACAGTAGCTGGTGTGGAGCTATGTTTTGGATTTGTGCTGGAAACAGTGTTGATAACACAGGGATGTTTTAGTTATTGCTGAGCAGTGCTTACACAGAGCCAAGGCCTTTTCTGCCTCTCACCCCACCCCACCAGCGAGGAGGCTGGGGGTGCACAAGAAGTTGGGAGGGGACACAGCTGGGACAGCTGACCCCAACTGACCAAAGGGATATTCCATACCATATGACGTCATGCTCAGCATATAAAGCTGGGGGAAGAAGAAGGAAGGGGGGGATGTTCGGAGTGATGGTGTTGGGTCTTCCCAAGTAACCATTACGTGTGATGGAGCCCTGCTTTCCTGGAGATGGCTGAACACCTGCCTGCCCATGGGAAGTAGTGAATGAATTCCTTGTTCTGCTTTGCCTGTGTGGGCGGCTTTTGCTTTACTTATTAAACTGTCTTTATCTCAACCCACGAGTTTTCTCACTTTTACCGTTCTGATTCTCTCCCATCCCATTGGAGGGGAGTGAGCGAGTGGCTGTGTGGTGCTTAGTTGCTGGCTGGGGTTAAACCACGACACCTCAGTTTACAGAAAGCTACCTGATCTCCCCAAAAGTCACTTGTCTCTAGGTGGGGACACCATATATAGTCATCTCTTTGTACCTCTCCCAGCATCCTGATGTTTTCGTCTTTCAGTTGTTTCCAACCCATCTTTTAGAGATACATAAAAATGTGTTCTTCCTAACCAGCTCAGCAAGATGTCCTGTCTAGAAAGCATTGAACGTCTCTTTAAAATGGCTTTTTAAGAAGTTTCACAAGGATGCAAAATTACCTAAAATGATGCTGTAGCTGGTCAGATGTAGCTGACCACAACAGGCACCTGGAACTAACATGCTTGAAGCCAGGGAAAGCAAATTTGAGAGTAAAGCATCTCTTGGAAAGCAATTGCCCGTGTGTGTTCCCACTGTGTGAGATCCACATTTGTGAAAAGCAGAATCTTGGCAGGCGACCCCTTGATGTGCAGAAATTTGCAAATCATTTCAGTCTAAGCAATTTTCCCATCCTTACCAGAGAGCACTAAGGCTGCAATTGTACCCTGATAATCATAGCTACTGAATTCTAAGCAAAATGGAATTTCAGCACAGAGTCAATACTGCTAAATTCTAAAATTCTTAAAAGAAACAGCATTTAATTAAGATATCCAAAACTTATGTAGCTAAAGTAAAGCATCAACCTTTGGTGTGTTAGAAACCCAAACCCAGGATTATTGGAAGTTGTAAACAAGGATTAAACAATGTGAAGATCTGACATTATTCTGATGTTCAAACATGGCAGTGCTTCTCCCCCCAGGCCTCCCACCAAGATGTGAAATTAAAATAACGGAGACTATATACCCTTCCCTTACATATCTCTCTTTAGATACCTCACTACTTAAGAAACAAAAGCTTGCCCAGGAATAAACGTAAAAAGAGCTTTTAAATTTCAATATTTCCTATGGTTAGGCTCGGCCACTCAGCTTTTAAGCTCTCACCAGAAGCATCTAGTGTCTGGCCAATAGTGAAAAGTGGATGAGATGGATCATGGGTTTATCCTAACATGGTAAAGCCTCTGGTCTAATTATGACACTGAGATCAAAATGAGAAAAAATTCAGAGCAGAATAACATAAAATAGAGCATGTTGTGAGAGAGCCTGAAATGGCTTAGCTAGCTAAAAGCATTGCTTAAAAAGTAAGTTTTCCTGGCCTCAGATAGCACAAGTTACTCTCAACATCTTTCTAGGATTTAGAAACAATTAGGAAAAGAGCAAGATATTAATTACACAAATTGTGTATTACTGTTCACTGCACATGATAGTGCACTTTCTCGCAGTCACAAACACCAGACCAAATCTTAGCTATTGATATGAATTTGACCAATCAAGTCGCCTGAAAATTCTGGCTGTCTGAACAAACTTTGCTGCAGCGACAGATATAATCTCATCCCTGCACTTGCATGGTCGTCTGATGTGGGAATTTATCTATTTTCAAACTAATGCTGAAATACCAATAGAAAGCACCACCCTCTTGAGATGCTTGTCCTCTCCAAAACAGCAATTAAAATAGTTTTGTATTAGCTTTGTAACACTAAGCTTCTCAGATGAGCAACACAGCCACAGATTTCAAGTGTGAAGGAATACAATGGAATGGAAATTGCTTATTCAAAATCTGAATGGAGCTGCAACTTTTTGCATGAGATGATGAGGTTCACAGAGGGTCTACAGACTTCTGTATATCTCCAAAAGGGGAAAAAAAATTGACCCAATATTTTAAAATGGTTGAATAGTTCTTTTTCCATCCTGGATTTCAGGGGCCTTGAAACCTTTCATAAAACATGCTTCTCCTACCCAATCCCTATTCATTTCTAATGGTCTTGCCACAAAGTGCTACCTACTATTCTTCTTTTTTTCTTTTAATTTAACTGTTTTCCAAATTTTATCCAACAGTAGCATTATGGAAGATAAGCGACTAATGATCAATTTTTAAAAGATTACAGGGCTTAAATCTTTGAGACAGGACACAATAGTATATAGTATGTAATTTTACCTGTGAGACATCCATTTTCTATCATTAAACTACACTACATAAAAAGAAAAAGTACACTGTAAGAACAGTTATTTCATCAAACAAAATACTCAAGGATTTTTAAGGAGAGAAAAGAGTGCAAAATCACATGCTGTAGGGCTCTACCCATGCAGGAAAACCAAAACCAAACCGTTTTAGAATATTGTTTTAGTTATGGAGTGGTAGTTGTAGGATGTCTGAACGCATACAGGCACTAACTTCCTAATGATTAGCACAGTTTCATTGACAAGCTTGGCTGCAAAATCACAAAGCAAACATAAATTGCAGCAAATTAGCAGAAGATTTTTTTCTTTAAAGAAAAAAATTGAATGCATGTTTTGCCTGAGGAGCTTATTTTGATGGTTTCTTAGTAGATGAGACTGCACTGCCAGGAACCACAGAAGCATACAGTAAATTTAATAATGGCCCTATGCCATACCGTACTTTATACAGCTACACAGCAGATCCACATTCAGGTACAGGCTTTGCACATTCAACCCTGGAAACTAAGCACATCAGAGCAATGACGGCCTTGGTTTCATTAGGCAGAGATAGCACTCATGGCTGTCTACAAAGATAGCTGCCTCTTTAGAAATCCGTCTTGCTCCCAATGAATTTAAGACAGATTTATCAATAATTTCAATCACAGTAGAATTTGGACCATAAACAAAATGACTGAAATATGACAAAAGGAAAAGCAGATTGGGAAATATTTAAAAAAAGATAAAAATGAAGAAAATTTAATATCAGGAGGATTTTTTACCACATCTGATTGATCACCGTATTCATCTCTCCCAATTTAAACAGATACAATGAAACAACAGCTACATGTTACAAAGATAGGAAAAAAAGCCCTGCCAGGAATACTAATACGAAAGCATGCCATTCAAGTTACAATTGGCAATAATTGCCAGTCTCCGTTCTGTAACATTTTAATTTACTCGCGGCAAACTGACATTCAGATAGGTAAAAAATTATTTTCTACTTTTAAAAACATCAAAGAAATTGCTTCCAGCCTGATCTTTACAATTGACTATCCACAGCATAAACACAGGGCAAATATCAGCACTGAAAGGAAACATCTTTCAGAGGTGATACTTAATCATGATAGCCACAACATCATTGCATGCTTATTTCACTGTCTGCAGAATTGACATATATGTTCTCATGAATAAATTCGTTAATATCTGTCTCAAACATTAATATGAAAGTGCAGCATGCTACAGAAACATAGTCATTTGGGATGCTATAGAACCTTTCAGGAAAAAGTGTACATAAAACTAGGCATTGAAGCTGAATAATTATGTTGTTATTATCACCTTTTTCTAATGTATCTATGATTCATGAACTCAGATCCCAAACATCATAGTATACTCAATGTTTTTCATAAAGAGGTATGAAATATTGCTGGTATTTTGGAGTGGACAAAATTGTTTATTGTTATGTTAATGCTGATACATCCTCTACACGTTTGACAGATTTTCCTTGAAAAGTTACACTCTTCAATCTGCTGGCTAACACAATAGTCTGGATAGCAGAAATAATTTTCTGTATATAATGCTGCAATAGCTTAGGTGAATAGTTCATTTATTTGTGGTCCGCTTACATCCGGTAGGAATGAACCCCAAACTGATCCTACCTACGCTGGCAGAAAAGCCATTGTGGGCAGTGAACAGGGGACACATCGCCACTGGAGTGTATCTGAGAATCCCAGTGATTATCCAGGTCAATATAGTCAGAGCCAGGAGAAAACTTTGATGTCCTTTTTGGGTCCACATTCTTTTTCATTTGTCTTGCTGTCCTGGGGGTTAGGGGCAGAGAGGAGGTTTCCTGTTCTGACAGCACCATTGCATTCTATCTTCTTAAGGTAATTACTCTGGCTCTCTGTAGATATATTGGATTTTGACTTAAGGCCCTTTTATGCCACTCCAAGAGGCAAAAAAATAAAGGTCTTGAAGTGCTTGAAAACAGCCTCAAGTCCAGTCATAAATAACTACAGAGAATTACTACCTAAATGTTTACTAAGCTGAGGGAAGAGATAAATCACATTACATTTAAATGGAATAAAAATACTAATAAATAGAAGTTTTACAGTACAGATGGCAATAGAAACAAATATAATTGCAAAGGTTTTCCTTTTAAAAGCTGATTTAAACTGAACATAAATGATGACACGATCATATTTTAAGGACAAGTGTAGGTTAAATAATTTATATATTAAATAGCTGAGCCTTGGCAAAAAAGAGGCAGCCTGGACAGAAATATGTGTTCTTCATGATTATTAAACATTTTTATTGCTATCTATGGCAGAGCGGTACATGATGGCTAATGATTTTATGTTACTTTCCGCAAAAGTTAAAAACGTTTATTTTTTTATAAGTTCAGTAATTTTATTACTACAGTGAGATTTACATAGGATTTTATACTAAAAAGCATGAGCAATATGCAATGACTACTGAAAATACACTGGAGTGGATTACCATCGTTCCCCTTTTGCATTGGCAGCGTACAACCAAGATCATAATTATGGGATTGCTACCACCTGCCAACTTGAAGAACAAAACCACATGCTTCCACATAATAATAAAGAATTCTGAGATTAAAAAGCAAATGAAGGTTAAATCCTAAAGGTCTCCAGGGACCTCTGAGCTGCGTATTTCTTCTGTACTCCTTTATCATTTTTACTTGCCCACAAAGATGAAGGCTCTTCCTAGTTAAACAAGTCCATCTAATGAAATGCCTGTATTTTCACATAACTGCTTAGAAAACAGAACATCTGCAATGTGCAGACTCATATTAAACCTAGTCTTTGGATTTATAGCTTTTTCATCCTGAAGCAGGAAAAAAAACCTAGACAAATTGTTCACACTGTCAAAAAAACAGAAACTCAGCTGAGAATTTCAGAACACATCTTAATGTGAAAAGGGGATTACTAGTATATATATAAGAAGACAGAGAAAAATTTTCCAAAATGCTGTTATTGGTTCATGATTAAATTTCCCATCCCCACTTTTTAAAACAAATGCAATTATATTTTAATAGAGTGATGAAAAAAGGATTTCTTCAGAATCACTTAACAGTGATACGAAGGAATAATTTAAATTATCTTTGCGAGTATATCAATCTAGAAATTTTTCTCTTCATACGAGACCACTTTTACAATTCTGTACCCATCCACATTTTTACTCACATAAACATACATATTAAATTTAATTGCAGAATATTTACCTGGGGGAATTAGTATTTGCTGGTGTACGGATGCTTCTCAATAGTCCATATTTCAGTTTAAATAAACTTAAAAGTGAATAAGGTTGTGTACGGATATCCTATGGAGTTTCTTTCCCATACTTTCTATTATTCTTAAAAACTGGTAGGCCTTACACACTTAGTACTTAAAATCACTTAGAACTCTGCTTCAAACTACCCAACATTGCCCAGAATTTATGACCTAAGGCTGTACAACTGCCAACACTCATTTGCAAGGTTAACATTCCCTACAGCCTTCCACATTATCTCTTACTCCTTCTTTCTTATGCTTTCCAGTTTTAAAAACTATTTAACATACAACTCCACCAATATTTACACATCAATAACTTACTATGCACAAACTGAGCACAGATTAGTGAGATTACTATCTGTTCCCAGCATCCCCTCACCATAGTAATTATTTCTGGCATATCAAGCTAAAGATGTAGTTCCACAAGATCTCGGCTTAGGATGCAGAGCTGGCCTAAGAAGTTTGAGTCTGAAATTTGCTCCCAATTGCCCCCCCCCCAGCCACCGCAGTCGTGCCAAATCACATGACATGACTCAAAAATATCTAAGTGACATCCCCACGTCCACTGACACCCCCATTTCAGAAGCTACATGGGATCAGCAGTTTAAAGAAACTAAATAAAAGGAACAGAACTCCTATTTTCGGAGTTTCTATGTAGGGTTACATTAGCAGGGTGTTACGGGAATTTTATGTTGCCACTTAGGATACTGTTCCTGCTCTAAACATAGAGAAGACCCTTCAGTTATGACTTTCAAAACTGACGTTTTCCAAAGCACTTAATTCAACAATATTCTTTACAACATTGTAACTATTACACAACCTTAATCCTGACGTCATTCTTCCTAGAGAATGGGGCTGAGAAACAAGTTGGAGCAATTCCTTAGATGACTTCTTATCTTGTGGTCAACTGGATCAAAAAAACCTCACAATGCAGAAATAGTCAAATTATGAGCAATACCTTCTTTAGACATTTGAAACTACAATACACCGCATTTCTGTTATAGGCTCATGACCCAGTATTCATAAACTCTTCCCTGTTGTCTGGCATACAGTATCAGCCACAGGAAAAGGTTAATCTTCAGTGAAAATATCATCTCTCGGCCCTGTGCATTTGTTGGGGTTACAGAAGCTTTCTTTGAAGTTGGCTGTCATCCCAGTAAGGCCGCATTAAGTAGCCCAAATTAAATATCACCAGTAATACATGTTGGTAGCAAGTAGAGGCTAGAAAGATAAAAGCTTTGGGGTAGAATTTCAGGGGGAAATAGGATTATGTTTGCTCAGTAAAATCTTCCCAAAATTATGATTTTCAAAAATTTTCAGGCCTCAGTTGTACAGAAATTAAATCTACTCAGTACTGAAAGTATCTGAACTTGATCTGACATGCCACTACTGGTCCAGCAAATTTGAAAACATTTTTCATTTATTCCCGGTAGTGCTTTCAATTACAGAGATACTATCATTTTGAATATTTTCCTGCTATAAAGACTTCCCCTTCAGGGATTACAGAAGGAAGCGTATTAAAATGTGTCTCCATCCTTTTAGCAGACAAAAAAGAAAAAAGAAAAAACCGAATAAAACAGGAAAGATTGGAGCTCAAGGCTCAAGCAGAACTTGGCCAAAGAAAGCAAGCAGGTGGGAGAAGATTACCAAATAGATACCCAAGTAGCCTCTTGAACATCCTCTTCTTTGACTTTGGGATTCTGGCTAAAATTAGACGATTCTTCATATTTGTCCAAGGTTTTCAGTTATCCAGCACTTTGGCTGAACTGCGAGATCCTCAGGAATCTCAAACTTGTCCTCTGCCCATATGCGTATCAGGTCTTTATGTGTACCAAGCCTGTTACTTCTGAGCAGTCTTGAACCCTCTGTGAAAGAGCTACACAGATGGCTTTGTGCATGCACAGTAAATCCGACTTTTTTTAGAATGTGTCCAATTCACTGCTCATGCAAAACGTAAGTATACTTGTGCAGGGGCTCCGACGTTTCCCAGAAATACTGGGCAACTGTTGTACAGCATACAACTGCTTGAAGGAGAAACAGTGCAGGGGGGGCTTTAATTACAAGTATACTTCTCAGTACGGGTAATGGTGAAAGACTAAGGAGGCCCTTTGGCTCCTCCTGATGTGATGAAGGGTTGTGGTGCTTCTGATTCTCTTCAGGAGAGTTCTGGCCCAAAGTCAAAACCAGAGATACGAGTTGGCTGTAAAAGTAGTTCAAATACGTGACAGCCGCTGCGATTACAGGTCATGAAGTTACAAGAAAAGGCTATTTTCAGTAAGCACCAAATAACATGAGTATTTAAAGCAAACAAATTAACATGAGCAAATATATGACCATCTGCCACTTACAGAATCAGTGGTTAAAATCAACTTTCTGATGAATTTTTGACCAGACAGGAAAGCCAAGCTACAGTCACTACTGGACCAGAAGAAAATTCATGACTGTAATCAACCTGAGCCCAGGCTAACATGTTTTGGTGATGCAGAAGATGGGATAAAGGGGAAAAGAAGGAGAGTAGAAAGAATTTCAAGCAATTTAAAAAACTCTGGGTTTAATTTGAAGAACTGGGTTTAATAGTTGAGGGAGAGGGAAAATGCTATTACCGTATATGGTGACTTTGGATTTCAACATATTTAAATTAGTCGTTCAACTGGTGATTTGAGACTTGAATTGTAACTGAATTTCGGTTTGCTGGTAGCAAGCATCTGTCCTGGCCTTATTTCAGGATGCATATGTACACCTCTGTTCCCCAGCACACAGCAACATTCGTATCATGTAAGTGATCAAAAACCTGACTTTCAGAGGGACTGCGTGCCTTCAGCTCCTATTTTTAGGATCTCTGGATAGGAGGTAGTCGTCCTCCACAGCTGACACTTCTCAGCAGCACTAAGTTCCCAAACTCAAAGTACTCTGAACTCTCTGTGAAATATTTAATACAATCCAAATATCAGACCGTTGAACTGATTAGACATTTTCTTAAAATTTACACTGTTTAAAAGGGAGAGAATTTTAAAACAACAAACATGCTATAGGGAGGACTTCCTTATATGGTAAAGCAGACTCAGAGCTTAAGATGATTTGCAAATGGTATCTGTAAATATTAATGCACTTTGACATTGAATACTGCATAGCATACATTTTAAGTGTTTTGTAGCGTGTGGATGTTTACAGTGAAATGATGTGCTGCTTCATATGTCTGTTTTCAATTCAAAGTATGGCTTCATTACAAAGAGTGATAGCATAAAGCTTAGCAGCATGAACATTCCTCCGGAATTTAGCACCAAACTGACAAGCATCCTTAACACAGCCTTTAAATTGGGTTTGTGGGCACCAAACAGCTTCATGAGCATTAGCTGTTCTTCACCCTCTTTTCTACAGATCCATCTTTTCAGTACCCAAGCTGGGTACTGACCACTTTTAATACGGAGTGGTTTTCCCCAGGCGGGGACTTCATTTTGCAGCTGCCTTCATTAAGCAACCAGACACTAAAACCTTGTAAAATTCCTTCAGCCCTGGAAGTACTGCTTCCATCAGTATTTTTTCATACTGTTATTACTGACTCTGTTACTTTCTTTCATAATTTCCTAAAATACCTAAGCAGAAAATAGCTATGAAGACTTCCAAACACAACATCAATATACAAGATTCATAAGCCTAAGTCAAAATGACATATTGAAGGATCTTAAACATCACATGTGATGTTGAGAGAATAAGCATACTTATGGATGTATGTGCTAAGAAAAATACGGAAATTTCATTCAGATTAACTGCTAGTTAGGTGGAGCTGGCAGGCCAGAAGTGGTCAAAACCAGGAACAATATCCATCCTGTAGTATGGGAACAAAATCATGAAAGCTGCAAAAATGTTTGTATAACGTATCCTTCTCTGTGCTTTGACATTACTCCAGTGCATGCTTCCATTCTCAGCTTCTGAGGAATTACACAGATCTCTAATTTGGACTCCAGAACCCCTTGATTTACCCATATAAGATTCAGGTCATTTTGTTTTATTCTGCTTTTAATAGAAAGGTTTTCTTTGCCTCAATTTTCTGCAGCACCTGGCAAAAATGAACATACAGAAGGCTCTGAAGATGATATCAAGCTACCAACAAAATCTTGTTTTGCAATGAATATAGGAGTTCCCCGTATGTAGGTAGCTGAATCTAATCTACCTATCTGTCAAGCCAGAATAAATGTTGAGGAAGATCAGGTTGCCTTAGTAACTTGAGTCCAGTTGTACAGACTTCAGAAAGACTGAATAATTTTATCTTTCTGAAGCACCATTGTGCATCATTGTGCCATTGTACTTAAATATCTTACACATAAAATAGATATGTATTACCAAACTCCCCATATACACTTTGAGCTATTCTTATGCTATGGGTTATAGAAGACACTGCTTGGGACAGCTTTTTCTTCTTCTTTCTTACCATGTGTGACCCTTGCAGCTGTCATCTATTAAAAAAAACTAGCACTTACTCATTGCTCTTTTTTTGGGTTTGTTGGAGAGGAACGACTGACACCATTACAGAGCTAAAACTTCTGCTCCAGCTGTGCCGTGTATAGTGATTGATCTTGTTCAGAAAACTACTAGTTACCTAAAATTTATTTTAATATATGATATTGTTGGGATGTTCAGAGAAATCTGTGAGAAAGAACAGTGACAGCACTCGTCCAATATGCTTATTACTGTGAATAGCTTTTGGCTACACAAATTTCAGGCCTGAATTGTACATAGTATGCTATTAAATTGTAATAATTGAAAGTTCTAGAGAAAGAAATCTAACGATACCCAAGAGAACAATTTTAGTTCCATGAGAATATATTTAATTAACCCTTAATCATTTTCACCTTTATGACACTGGAAACACTTCTAGGATTTGATTTACAAAATTATTATGCCATTAATAAGAGAAAGATATTATTGACATACCAAAATCCAATTTAATTACTCCCTTGATTCCTCCAGAGGCAGAGAGAAGCTTGCAATTTTCTGACACTATGTTCCATTTTTAATATTGTGAAATAGAAAATACCTCCGAGTAGGCCAGAAATGTTGCATAATTGCTTCTGCCTGAGCTACAAGCACAACTATAACAATGTATTCTGGCTACCTTGGAAGTTCCTTTCTGGCTTTTTCTGTATAAAGTATCCCACTTAAAACTTAACTTATTACTGCTTGTTAGAAATATTCTCACATGTAAAAGCTTCGACAATCACTGTCAAACAACTTTCTATTCTTTTCATTTTTTAAAGGGATAGTTTGTAATGTATTTAAGAAAATGGAAATTACTTAACTATTTTAGGCATGGATAGCTTATCTAACTGACCACTCCAGAATTTGTATGTAAAAAGAAAAAAATTCTAAAACTTGTTTTCAGAGTGCCAACAAAAGCATGCTTGTTAACTTACATAATTAATAGACTGATACATCTTAATGAAAGGCCAAAATTTACATACTACAAAATCCACATGAAACAGAGGGGGAAAAAACCTAATAGAGCTGGGCCACTAAAACCTTGAAAAAATGTTGTCATCTGTGTGCATCATGCTCCATAGCTCTGGCTGGAGCAACATGTGCTCCCATAGAACATCACAGGAGCCTGACAGCTCAAGGTGCAGTCTATCCTGATTAGGATTCCAATAAAAACAAAAGTTTAAAAAAAGTAATCTTGGTCCACAGCCATGGCTCACAGGAAACACTTTTCTTGCTCTTTTTACAGTTTTTCTAATTCTCCTAAACACCTCAACATTTCTGCATTTTCAAGACTGTGTGTGTGAAGTTCCTACTTCCTTTGAAGTTTATACAAATTAGACCACTGGTATTTGTCACGAGAAATTCCAGATATTCATTACAGAGAGATATTGGATAAAATAAGCTGAACAAATTGAGATTTCTTCAATTAGTTCATTCCAGCAGCTCGCCCTGCATTGCAATTTGGTGTGCAGCTATCTTTATTTCTCCTGTGTACTATGAGCCTCTGTGGCAAAATAATCATATGAAGTATTTAGACTGGTATGTTATCAAGGACAGATTTTTTAATTCTCAGCTACTGGAGATGGAAATCAAATGTGTTTTAAAGTACTCTGAGGAATTTTCTATCCCTTTTCTTAATAACAGGTTATACATTTATTGGTAGCTAGCAACTGCAAAGTCTTAGCCAGGAATATGTAATATTATTTTGGAAAGTACTACTGAGTGGCTCTTATGGTTAGTTTAGCTTTTGGTCACTCATTTAATTAAGCTTCTTTATTTTGTATATATCGTTCTCACAAAAGTAGCATTAAGACTGATCTTACACTCTAGGTGTCAAAAGGTCCAAAAGATGCAGTATCCATAACACTTAAATCAATTAATAAATGTGAAAGAAATATATGCGGTAAAATGATGTAAGTCCATCATTTGGGTAATACCAGACTGATAATGTAAACAGAGATTACGTGACTATCACCCTCTGATTTGCATTCCAGAAGAAGGAATACATTGTGAGAGAAGAATGACCATCCATTGTCAACAACATATGATAGTTCAGAAGACTGTAAAAAGTCAGTGGCAGGGATAAGAGAAAATAATAAATACTCCTATTTTTCACACGCTATGAATATAGTGTGCTTTTTTTTTTTTTTAAATATGTATACACATACACAACATTAAACACAAAACACTGCAAACCTATGGAAAGCCAGGTCTATACTTCTGTATGCAATATTAAATTACCCCTCCTTGCATATGGATTATTACATAATTGCTAATTACATGTTCACAAAGTATAAGACTCTTGTCTCATTCAGTGCAAGAATGTGCCTGTTTTGATCTGCAGTGAAGAAGGCTGGTGTTTACAAAATCTCTCACTTATTGCAGAAGTTGAATGCTGACTCAATATTTAGGGGTTTTGTGGTTCAAAGTATAACCTCAATATTACTTAATGCACTCTCCAAACACTACACTGAAGAGAGAATAATTAATTTCCTCCCGGAATTTTTATAATGTCAAATACTCTAATATCCAAATCTCTCATAAATTTTAACTAATGTATTTTTACAGTGCCCAGTTTCTACTATCCTCAGTAACAGCCAAAAGTATCCACTGTTCGGTGTGTTCAACCTCAACTAATTAGGGTTTGATCTTCTGGAAACATACATGTTTCAGTCCCAATTTTGAGTGCTCAGCATGGTTGCAAATTGGAACACAGATTGTCAGCTTAGCAAAAAACGACAAATACCTAAGTAGCGAATCCACCGTCATTTAATAATACATGATTTCCCTTTCATAAGTCCATACTGGCTACCCCTAATAACCTTCTTGTCCCAAATATGTTTGGAAATGGCTTTCAGGCAGATTTTCTCCATCACCTTTCCAGTGATCGAGGTGAGGCTGACCAGCCTGTAGTTTACTGGATCTTCCTTCTTGAAGACAGGAGGTACATTTACTTTTTTCTAGTTCTCAGGAACCATTCCCAATAGCCATGACTTTTCATAGATAATCAAGAGCAGCGCTGCAATGATCTGTGACACTTGTGGATGCCTCCCATCAGGTCTCAGGAACTTGTATATGTCCACTTTGTTTAGATATTCCCTGACCTGATCTTTCTCCACCAAGGTAAGTCTTCCTCCAGACTTTCTCACTGGTCTCAGGGACCTGGGATTGCTGAAAGTGCTAAAGACTGGTCTTACCAGTAAAGACCAAGGCAAAGAAGACTGGGTACCTTAGTCTCTTCCATGTCCCTTGCCAAGAGGTCCTCTCATCCCAGTCAGTGGCAGGCCCACATTTTCCTGCTCTTTCACTGCTGGTAGGAGCCCTTCCTGTTACCCCTCTACGTCTCCTGCCAGATTAAACTCCAAGTGGGCCTTGGCTTTCCTAACCCCATCCCTGCATGCATGGACAGCATCTCTATATTCTTCCTGGGCCACCTGACGCTGCTTCCACTTCATACACACTCCCTTTTAATGTTTGAGTTTTGTCAAAGGCTCCTCTTGCCTTTTGCCACTTTTGCTTGACTTTCTGTTTATGAGGTTGTGTAAGAGGGTTTCTCACCTTCGAGGAAGTGATCCTTGAAAATCTACCAGTTCTCCTGGGCCCTATGGGATTCTTCCAAGCAGGTCCCTGAACAGGCCAAGGTTTGCTCTCCTGAAGTCCAGGATTGTGTTCCAGCTTCTTGTCTTGCTCCTACCTCTCAAAAACCTGAACTTCATGACCGTCATAACCCTGATCCATTCTTCCATTGTTTGTATGTATGAGATCTAGCAGCGTGCCTCCCTTCATTGGCTTCTTGATCACCTCTGTCAGCAAGTAAATGCACTCCAGACATCTCCTAGATTGCTTGTGCCCTGCTCTATTGCCCCTCCAGCAGAGACTGGGGTAATTCAAGTCCCCCATGAGGACTAGGTCTGCGAACACGAGGCTCTTCAACTTGTCTGAAGAAGGCCTCATCTATTTCTTCCTCCTTGTCAGGCACTTTGTGGCAGATACCTATCACATCATATTAGACTTTGGTCTGCCCTTTAACCCTAACCCATAAGCTCTCAGCTGGCTCATCACTTACCCCTGTGCAGAGCTCCACACCTTCCTGTCACACTCAGTCCACTATTTCCTCACTTTCTTGTGAGTTGTCATCTCCATTCCCCACCATTACTAGTCCTGGCTCTCTCCTCACCAGGTTGGCCAGCTTGTGGCGAAGATGCTTTTGCCCCACCTTGGCAGGTGGATTCCATCTTTTCCTAGCAGGCCTTCCGTGAACTCCTTGTCCAATCTCCAATTAAATCGTCCTGATACACAACAATTATTATATTAACATCCAAACACATTTAAAATAAAATCTAACCATCACTACAGATATAGTCTTAGCTGAAAGGCAGTATCTCTATAATGCAATCAAATATCAAGAAAATAAAACATGTTTTATGTGAACCCATTTTGTGATACTGACACAGTTCTCCATTTAAATGAGGACTTTTGATTTTTCTTGGTAAAGAGTAAAAATAAAATAGGAAAACTTTTTTAAAAAGTTTTGTTACTCACAGTGGTTAAGAATGTCAAATTCCTAGTCAGAAGAGACTGCATGGTGAAGTTCTAACCCTTCAGAAATGGATTTTAATGGAAGTGTTGACACAGTGTTAGCCATACCATCACAAGTACAACACCAATACATTATTCCCTTATGGTAACAGACAGTGTGGAAGCTGCCCTAATTTGTAATTTGGCACAGAACATTTATATACTAATGTAATGTGACAACATTATTATGTCTGCTATTTTCTATGTCATAATAGCAGTATTTGTTTCCACAAACATGCCATTACCTTCACTAATATGGCTATACTTAAAGACTGTCTGAGTAAAAACAGATGTAAACTTATAGAAAGCAGATAATCTCTTACAGATTTGTTTTGCCAGAGTAATTTTCAACCTTACTCTTATAAAGTAGCTGAATTCCCTAGGAGGATAGCTTTCACTACATAACCTGCTGTTGGAAATATTACGATGTTCATGATGTATTTTCTCAGAGGAGTTGCATGCAGCCGTCCATTTGTAAGAACAGCCATTAACTGTCCTTTTAGTACAGTATTCTATATAATCCCATTCTGCAGGAACAACTGCTACTGGTCTGCTTTACACTTATCAGTGTAACACTTCTGTCTATCAACATCTCACTGTTGTCTGGAATCTCCAAGCATCATATCACATCAAAAGAGAAAATGATAATCTGTATAGCATCTTGGGATCAAAACTTTCCCTGCCTTGTTTATCTTCCAGTAAATAGGAAACTGCAGCACACAGAATGTTCCTACCTGTGCCACCACACAGGCTTATGGTCTACAGGCACTCCATACTCACTGTAGCGGAATACTGAGATTTGCAACTAAGCAAAACTTTTGTGGATTAAACTGTAGGTGTTCCCGACTGCAGTTGTAAAACTGGAGCCTTACCCTTGGCTGGCCCAGGTCATTTTCCGTAGGAGTACATTCCCTAAACTTCTCCTTCTCTGTAGCTGACACACAGAGGACACTCTTAGACTGGGAAAGAAACAGCCTGCCTCACATGGTGCTTCTTTTGAGAGAACTTTTAAAAAAATCTTCATTTTGAGCACATTTTCACCTGGATTAATACACTGAACAGCACAGGAGTAATAATTTGCTGTTATAAGGGAGATTAAAGAAACTTCTTGTACACTGTATTAATAGAATGTATTACAACACTTTTCAAAAAACTATTTCTTTAATTATTTCCTTCAAACTCTCTGTTTTGGAAATTAAACACAAGAATGATACACGTGAAACATTTACATTGTAAAGCCTAGGAACGAGGTATGTCAAATCTTTGTGCACGGAGGTTACTATGGGAAACATGCTGAAAGTGTCAACTCAAATGCAGCAAGGTAATTTGTGCACATTTATGCAAATTGCAGATGATACAAAACTGGGAGGAGTGGTTGATAGACCAGATGTGTGTGCTGCCTTTCAGAGAGATGCTGACAAGCTGGAGAAGTGGGCTGACAAGAATCTCGTAAAATAAAGGAAAATGCCAAATCCTGCACCTGGGGAGGAATAACCCCACGCACCAGGACAGGCTGGGGCCTGACAAGCTGGAAAGCAGCTTTGCAGAAAAGGATCTGAGCGTCCTGGTAGACACCAAGTTGAACATGAGTCAGCAATGTACTCATGTGGCAAAGAAGGCCAACAGCCTCATTGGCTGCATTAGGAAAAATGTCGCAGAAAGGTTCAGAGATGTGATCCTTTCCCTCTACTCAGCACTGTTGAGATGCATCTGGAGAACTATCTCCCAGTGCTGGACTCCCCAGTGCAACATGAGCATACTGGAATAAGTCCAGCAAAGGGCCACAAAGGTGATTAAGGGCTTGAAGCATCTCTCACATGAAGAGAGGCTGAGAGAGGAGGGACTGTTCAGCCTGGAGAAGACTCAGTGAGGATCCTATCAATGTTTTAAAATACCTGATGGGTGGAAATAAAGAAGACAGACAGATTCTTCCCAGTGGTGCCCAGTGACAGAACAAGAGGCAATAGGCACAAACTGAAATACACAAAATCTCATTTAAATATATGGAAAACGTTTATACTGTGAGGGTGACTGAGCACTGGCACAGGTTGCCCAGAGAGGTTGTGGGGTCTCCATCCTTGGAGATATTCAAAACCCAACTGGATACAGCCCTGGACAACCTGTACTAGCTGACACTGCTCTGAGCAGAGGGCTTGGACTAGACAATCTCCACACCTCAGCCATTTTGTCACTCTGAAATTTCTGTTCAAATATGTTCCCTAAGAACTGGTGGAACAAAATAGTGGGGAGGTGTGGTGGGTTAACTGTGGAACACAATAACAGGGAGGTGTGGTGGGTTAATCCTGGCTGAGGGCCAAACTCCCACCCAGCTGCTCGCCCACTCCCCCTGCTCTGACCTTGGTGTTCCCTCTGCTGTTTCTCACTTTTTGTTCCCTCCTCCTTCATCTGCCCGGCATTTTGGTAAGAATGGCATACTTTCTAAGGATGTTTTCATAGCGGTGCCACCAGCTTGGCTCAGGGACTCAGCTGTGCCCTGTGGTGGGTCCATTGGAGCTGGCTGTGCCCAGCATGGGGCAACCCTGGCCTCTCCTCACTGAGGCCACCCTGCAGCCCCCCGCTGCCAATACCTGGACATGGACATCCAATACAGGAGGGATGCAAGTCTCCATAAACCAGGTACTTTTAACTGTTTCTTTTATGACCACTGACACTTATTTTTAAGTGGTCAATTTTTGGGTTTGATAACAAAAAATCTCTACCTATGAGATTTTGATGTCCTGAAGACTCCATTTTACATAAAACAGTACATTCAAATGTAAAGTAAGCCAAGGGCCTGTCTGTGTAGCCATACTGGGCTAGATTTCAGCTTCTGTCAACCAGCGTCGCTCCATGCGCAATCTGCAATGGAAACATGCTCACACACACAGCTCAGGAACATGCCTACGTCCTTCTGAAGGGGATGTGTTTTTCAGCAACAAGCAGGTGCTATTCCAGACCTCTCACTGAGATAATCTTTCTTCACGTGAAGGGAATTTGTCTTACTTCAGTGCTCCAAAAGTTTAGCCTGTGGTGTGCAGCCTATGCAAGTTACTGAAAACTGTAGCAACATTTCATCATTCCTCTTTCCATTATGCTCTTCCTAAACACAGCAGAGAGCAGTCTAGGAGCATCTAGATGACATTGAGATTACAACATCATTTCTCCTCCTTTCCCTCACATACACCATTATGAAAAGTCTCTTGTTAGATTTGCTTTGCAGATTTTTGGTATCTGAACTAATCTGAGGAGCCAAGATAAAGCAGAAACCAAACGTATTGTATTTACCAGACTACGCATTCTATTGCAGAACATCCATATCTAGGATAAATTTATATTTCATGTTTGTGATAGAAGAACGTTTAAAAAAAAAAGATTTATCTGGGAAAAAAGTAAGTATTTTTGCCAGCCATGTTCTAAAGGTACTCCTTTACCATCATCAGAAATAGTATACTGAGAATTATCTGATTGTGTGCAATGTAGTCCATAATGTTATCATACAAATGAGCCTTCACAGATTGGTAAATATCTTTCTTACGTAAGTTCATCAGTTTGCCAAATTTATCCAATGGGTGTTACTTGAAGAAATAATTCATAGAATATTCCGGGTCCAGACATCAGTTACTACTAAGACAAATTTATAAACAGAGTTCTTCCTTTGCTAGATGTGGAATATATAACTTCTTATTCATAGTTTTTAGTTACTTTTGGAAGAACTCAAAGATTACAGAAGAACAGAAATAACAACTTAAAAGTAAAATAGAAACAAATCATGTTCTCCTGTAGCAGATAGGGGACTGAAATCTTTAAAAATATATGTTTAGCAGTATGACTAATCACTTACATTGCTGGGAAGGGCAAACTCATATACATAAAGTAAACGCAAAACTTTGCTCAAATTATCGAAAGTTTTTTGATACCACATTTCATTTCTATCACGACAGCAACTGCAGAGAAACAGACTGAGGTGGGTCCTTTCCATAGTTTTCAAATATGGTCAAGAGTGGAGAAGTGGAACTTTCATGAGAATAGTTACTGTAGCTTTTACATATAATTAATTTTCTAGCCTTGTGCTAGATACAATTTGAGCCAAAAGCTTTTCAGTTTATAATTACTCTGTTATTTTAGGGTTTGTCCAAGAAGGTATACCTTGCTGTAGAGTGGAGAACCAGAACAAGACATAAAAATCCAAAATGCTTGACCTAGACAGTTACACCATCACTTTCTACCATCAGTCATTCATTCAGATAAATATATATGAATAGAAGTAAAAATGCTTAGCCTTAAAGAAATTCCCTCTTCATATGAACATAAAAATGTGCAACATTTGAATATTTCAAATGTGAGGAGTTAAAAAGAAAACTCAGTAGCTCGCTTTAATCAGTTGCTGTGGATCATTATGGCTCTTGCATTACTATTCCACTTTCACTTCTGCATAATTCTATTTAGATCAATAAGGCTAGATTGGAATAAAACTAGATTATGACATTGGTGAATCAGGCCCCTTATTTTTAACACATTTAAGCTTTTCCTGAAAGACCAGATGGTTGGTGTATGTTATGTAGTTTTATTCAGACGAAATTTAAAAGAACTGAAATACTCAGCATGCTTAGTGTGTCACCTAAAGAAAGCTACAAAGGGAGATAATGAGCCTTGTCAACTGTTTCACAGTAATTATAGCCCTCATGATATAATGCTACAAAATTACAATATAGCTTAAGATAATAAAATGCAAAAGGTTTTTTCAATCAGGAAAAAAACCTTATTTGTAACATTTATGCAGGAAAGGGATTATTTCAAACAGGTAACCATCAGTATATTAGACATGCAATCAAGTGTAATAAAACCAAATTCCGTCAGTGTTTGATACTGCACATTGTCCAAAAATTTATACCGTATATTTTAGCTATGTTCTTCCCACGAGCCTTACAGATTTTCACAGGGTTTGCCAGTTCATTTAAATATCTGATATTAAAATAATATGAAGCTTCAGACACTTGCTTCAAATATTGTCTTAAAGCTCTCCAGCATTCAGATCAGCATTTTTTAGTGTACTTACGGTCATTGCATAATGGTCCACTAAAGGAGGTCATACTACAGTCACAACTGAATCCATCCCACTGCTGTAAGCACACTCCCTGGTTTGCGCATGAATCCTCTTGGCACGTTGTGCTGGGGCCTGATGAGAACATACAAAAAAGGACTTGCACTTTGTCTTCCAAAGAAAGGTATTTCTCACTGGATCACATTAACTAGCTGCCAACGTCTCAAATCAAATGAGCAAAGAATTACCAAGTAAAACGCGCATAAACCTGCTGATTTTGTAGCAGCACGTAATATTATTAAAAGAGTGTTTTTCTTTAGTTTTAAGATTGATATGTCAAACACATGAGAACGCACAAACTGAAGCAGAGTTATTCCAGGTACAGTGGGAATGTTAACTTTGTTGCAAGTTATTTGTTAATCTCGTGTCAGACCATTAACTGGCTAAACGTCTTCTATTAGTATTATTCAGTATTATTTTTTCCTGTAAATACATTTCAAACAGCAAAGTCAGATGCCACAGAAAGCAAAGCTCTGGGAGATGAAAGTAAAGAGTGGAAAATAAAATCAAAAACAAAACAAAATTTAAAAAAATAATAAAATGAAGCTACACTATATAATGCTCTTAATCCCACAAATTATTGTAAATGATCTAGGTCTGAAATTAAGAGGGGTTTGGGATTCTTTGGCAGAAATGTTGGTAAGTACTGGTTCACATGCTTCAGGGATCCCATGCAGGTTCCTTTTTTAAGGGGAAATGCAGAAAATCAGGCTACTAATGAACTGGCATGCCAAAATGTGACATACACATGAAAAACAAAGCTACTCTACTTCTAGAGAATCATAACTAGACTACTGAAATAGAAAGAAATTTGAAAAGGAATGATCAAAGCACTAAAGCAATCACTATACAAACATATTCAAGACTGAAAGCCTTTATGCAAGCTATGCTGGAAAATGAAGGTTCACGTAGCCCATTGTTTTAGAGGTGTGAAAGAAAATCTGAAACAAAATAACAAATTTTAGTTCTGAAATGTACAGAGCATTTATTGCAGAAATCCAACTGTGCATTGGGGGTTTCAGTCTTGTTTAATACACACAGGGCTATCTACCTTGCAAATCAGCTTTCATCAATGCAACTTTGTCAGCAAAATAAAAAAGCAAAATATATTAAATGTTAGTAAGCAATATTGAAATGGCAGCAAACACAGAAAAAAACCATTCAGAGTAAAGTGCATGCTGCTGTTAAAGAGAGAAAGAAATGCCATATAATGCAAACAAATTAATGCTAATAGCCATAAATCTTCAGGCAAGCCAAAATAAGAAAGCAGTAATTTGCCAGTATTTTACTACAAATATAATGGTTAATTGAGCTGATGACATATAATGAAGGAAAATTAAAAGTTTTTTTTTTCTTCCTTGGATAGATATAAATGCATTAGCAGAGTAAATGCATGGCTGAATCCTGACTAGCCATTTGTAATGTTCAGATATACTGAATTCAAGAATAATTAGCACTGTCACCCTCTCTGGTCTTTCTTTTTTCCAGCCCTTTCTTCATGACTGGTGAATGAAGACTGAAATACAGACCATGAACTACAGATTACTATGAGCTCACATACACGTTTCACACTGACTCTTGACACTACAAGGAAAAATTTGGTTCTGGGATTATCAAATTCTCCTAAATTGTTTTGGAGAAGACACATCAATATCCATTTGAAACTCCCACTGCAACTCGTTGATGACAGGGCAAAACTGGTCCAAAGATTGTATAAATATCCTAAATCATCTGGTAGAGAGAAATCCACTTAACCCTTCTTCCACATTACAGCTCCTTCAAAGATCTCAGTGTGGGATTTTCTTTTGATTTGCCAGTATTTTAAAAAAATCAGTATCAATATGATTTAAGTCAGTTCAATGGCCACTTGCTTTAAATGAGGCACTGCTTGAGCACACCTCTGAACCAGGGCCTGAACAGTCACCAGCGTGATTAAGAACGAGGGCAGTGTATGCTACATCCCTGTTTCAGGAACAGTATTAACTGTTCTATTTTATCCTGTAATAATAATAATAATAATGATGATGATGATGATGATGATGATGATGATGATAATAAAAAGCACCCACAACTGATTGCCTGCAGTAGACAGACATAGGATAATGATTTCCTTTTCTTTGGAGTTTGGAGCCCAGAAGTTTAAACATTTGGGCATTACATCACCCTTTCTTGAGCTGGGGATTATAATGACAGAATCCCGTAGCTGACAAGACAAGACACATTTTTTTCTCACCAGATTCTGCTACTCGGAAACTTTACAAAGATGAAGTGAAAATATCTGTAGGTGTTTAAATGTTATATATTCATGCATTTATTTACACTTTAGTTATGCAATGTTAAATTTCCTCATCTCTGCAAAAGTAGAGCAAAAGTCACAAGGACTTAAAAGTACATAAACTGCAAGACCCCGTAGGCACATTAAACAGTGCATGTTGAAACACATATTTGGAAAAAATACAGATAGGATCTTGTTAAAAAGCAGGATATTTTGCTTTTTATGAAATTGATTCTTAGCACTTTTTGCTTATCTATAGTAGTGATTATTAAAAAATTGACATCAAGACTAGCTTACATGTAAGAATTTCTTTTAATAAAAGTAGGCCTTTTTTTTTTTAAGAAAAGAACAGAGGAGGACTGTTTAATGTTGGTAAATACTATAACATCTACCATAACAGGTTCATATTTTCCTATATATATTACACAACTAAGCTATTTAGTAAAAATATTGTAATACACACTTCTTAAGTACTCACCTTTTGATTCACATTCTATTTAAATATCCTAATTTATTCAGTCTTCACTGCAGACTTTTTAATTGACTGGATTTGGTCTCTCCTTTACACTTGTCTTATGTGAGGGCTTACATGCTATATTTTACACAAAAAGCATTATTAAGTAGCATGTACAATGTTTTACCATATATTGCAAAAATAAATTCCGTATCTCACCATCAAGAATCCTCACATATGTTAATACTTTGAAACTTTTCGTATAATTCATTATATTATTATATTATATATGCACATGCATGCACACAGTGCATTTTCCTCCTAAATATATTCAAAGTATTTTTTTATCATTCTGTAATTTCTGTAATTCTGCTTTATTTAAAGCGTTTAAAGAAAGTACAATGGATTTGACTAGAGAAAAACAGTGCTGACACTTACAACCTGGCTCTGGGGTTTGCTGTTAACAATTTGAAGAGCTAGTTAGCATATTTATGTTTCTAGCTGTTAGTTTCTATCCGTTCTAGCCATTGAAAATTTGTCAACAAGGTGGATTCAGCCAAGTGCAAATTATATTCAATGCTCAATGATAGAGAACAGAGATACCTATCTGCTTGTGGCTGAAACTTCGAAATGCAAGCCTTACAACTTGCCACACCAATCCCACGTGTGGGTTTGCAAAAAAAAAACGTTCCAAAGAAAGAATTTTTAACATGCACTTAAGACAGTAAAGTTATTGAGAAATACCAACCTTTTAAGAACAAAATCCTAACAGATAAAATTAATTAGTAGTACATCATGGCTTCACAGTTTGACAGAAGAGAGAAAAAGAGCTTTCACGCCAGGTTTTTTTTTTTTTTTATACCAGAAAGGTGGGGAATTCAATCCAATAAGAGTCTGAAGAACATCAAATCCAAGTGCCTCACTTCTCAGGACAGATTTCGCAGCAGGCCGATATCTTAACAAAGGACATACACCCACCAGTACAGCCAGCTGCCTTTTGGATTGAGAGTGGCAGTGACTAATAATTTATTGTTTTGAAATTACTTCTGCTGCTGTGTCCTGAGCTCTTTGGACTCGATAACTCAGGGGACTTACAGAGCTTACACATCCCCTCGCAGTGTGAGATAGGTGCAAAACCGCTCAGCTGTGTAAGGATGGAGACAGTCCTGTCTGTACACAGCAGCAGAGGTATGGGCAGCTTCAGGCATACCAGAGACTTCTAGGAGGCAGCTAAATTTGCAAGTGACTTAAATCATTTTCTAGGTATCAGAACATTTTTTTGTACATCTGATCTATGGTCTGCAGACAAGAGACTGACCGACGGGTCAAACAGGAAGACTTGAAGTAAACAAGTGAGATGGAAGAGTTAACTTGCAAGGGTTAAGCAGAAAGGTTGGAAGGGAATATTTCATTCCATGCTGTTAAAGATTTCCTTCCATTGGCAAAAGACTTTTGATGAGGCAGTTCTCTGGGAGCCAGGCAGCACATCTGGTTTGACCATTTTGCTTGTGTCAGATGATTTTGGTGTTGGAAAAAGCTGACTCTCCACCAAAAAGGGCAATATTTGTACAGCCTTTATTAAATTGTCGGTAGCTTTATTAAATTCACCAATAGCTGAGTTGTGCCACTGGTTTAAAAGGTGAACACACACTCTAGGCCTGTAGCAATATTTCTTTGAAGTACATAAAATTAATTTAGAAAATTATATAATTTCAAAAGAAGCTATGAAATGCATAATGGAATTAAGGCGTACTTTGACTCTCTGAAGGGATGGAACTTGCTAACGCCATTCAGAAAGCAGAGTCTAATTTTCTAAATCAGTGACAAACTAATTTATACATATTCTTCCATTCCTGATAGAAATAAATACACACTAAAGCTATGGAAAAATAAGTTGTGAATTTTACATATTTCTATGTACTGTCAATAGAATTTATACTGTTAACTAAAGGTAGCAGGTAAAGAACAAATAGTTCTACCTGTACAAACATACTGTAGGCACAACAAAAGAGGAGACAGAATTTATCCACCAGAAAGCTTTATCTCGTGAACCTTGAGGAAACCCCCCAGCTCTGCTTGGATTTTTTACAACATCTATTTGCAAACTTAACAAACTTGATATCAAAATCATCAAGTTTCCAACTTGAAATTCTACAGTGTCATTTCCACGCTTTTCTGTCCAGAGAAGAACGGCACTTGAGAGAGGGGAGAACACATAAAATTGAACATAGCCACAAAATTCAGAATTATGTGAATAAAATATATATGCAGGGACAGAGAATTGATTTAAATTATTCCATAAATCATAGTAAAAAACCCGTGGGATTAAATGACAGCTAGAAAAATAGCTAGAGATTGACACCCCGGAATTACAAATACACCTCTTCTAATTCTGTCCTCACTTAAATTCCATGATATTCCAGATGAGTCTATAAAGACATAAAAAATGTGACATAAAATATATTTGGCTGTTACTGATTTCAGATAGGAAGGCTCACGACAATACAAATCTCAGGGATGAGCAAAAACAGAGAAGATGGAAGATTGATCTTAAACAGTTCCATAAATTAGCCTTGAATTAATCAACTCAAAATGTCTGCTTTAAAAATGGAATTAATTAGCTAATGTTTCAGCATTAGCTAATGCCTAAGTGTTATGAAGATACAAAGGACTTCATTGAAGCTAATTGTTATTGTTTCTACCATTAATTAAAATACATCTGAAGTAAACAAAATACATGCAAAATATCTTGCCACTGGAGAAGGATGGAACCTACATTAAACATTCAAGAAGTTAACTCATTTCTCAGATCAATCTCTGTCCTGTAGGGCAGGCACACACTTGTCTCCATAGTACTAAAAAAAAAATGCTTTCTTTGTATAAGAAAGGATCAAACAAGATCAATTAGAAGCAGGTAAAATATAGTCTTTCCATGTATGGAGTGTATACAGCAAAAAAACTCTACAGGATTCGCACAATACTTTCATTATTATATAAAAAAATATCAGCATATTTAATACCTTCACATCCTCTTTCTATTTGCCCATTGCAGAAGAGAGCATCTGAGATTAGATCAGGGAGCCGTCCATTCAAGTCTACTGATGCAAGACAGCCTTGGAATCCCTCTTTTGCGTGCACCAGTTTTGGCAAGGACTTATACATTTCTTTGGCCACTCCTCCAATATACAAATCACCTGTAAAGGAAAAATAAATATTAGATACAGAAAAAACCCTGTAGAATCTTTGACCTGCTTGATCTTCTGGCCTTTTTGTGCTGAATGACAGGTATCTCAGAAAAACATTCTTCAAAACAAATGTAGAAAACACTGATAGCATATATGATGTGAAAAGACACTGCAGGACTGTATTTTTTCAAACGCATATGTAGACTTCACATTTCTATGACTAATTACTTAGAAGTACCTGGACATATTATTTATGTGCCAGCTCATATATATTGAAAAAATGCATCTATTTCACAGATGAGGATCCAGTCACAGAATCTCCATCTAGAAAACGCATCTAGCACTGACACATGGTGTTAGCATACTCAGGGAATCTGACCACAGATCATCCCCATTATGGATCCAGCAGACTGAGATAAAAGGCAGTAAGTGGAGCACCAAGATCCACCTAAAGTCCATATATCCAGAATCATCCATTTAAAAGCACGCCAAGAAATAAAGGGTTTAGGGACACATTAGGAACTTAGGGATACCATTGTTAAGCAGTAAAATGACTGATTCTCCCCACCAAAATTCATACCCTGTGTCAGTCATGTGGGAACAGAGGGAGTTAGATGCCTTTAAAATGGCAATCTGCACACTGAGCAAACAGATTTTTATTGCCAAAAATAATTCTGACGACAGACACATATTATAAACAGCTTTCTTTGATGAACCTCGGGTAACTTACTCAGGACTGAAAGCTAGTGCTTTTCTTCTTTGGAGTAATTCATAGCTTTGAGACTTACTTTGCAAGGACATAACTATAACTTTCCTCTTAAACACCGAGGGAGGGGATGCTTTCTTGTTTTACAACAATTCAGGCTGTGCCTTTCTTTCATGTGTTTGGTGTCTCTGATGGGCAGAGCAGTGATCTTTCAAACTAACATAACCTACCTCCCTAAAGTGTGCCTTAAGTGTCAGACTATAGGTTTAACTAGGTGCATTCCATACCTGTTGCTGAAGACATGCTGCAGAAACAAGTCTGAGCTTTGCTTGGCCAGAGAGGGGAAGCACGCTCAGCGTGAACACAGCCCAAGCTAAAAGGCTTCAGTCCTCCTGGCAGGCAAGATATGCTTGATTCTTTCAGTCACAGACAGAAAGGAATAAAACCATGGTTTCCTACATCTTGCATGAGTTTACTGTCCTGCTCTGTAATCCCCTAACTCAGAAAAAGCAGCCATCTCTGCAAGCTTGTTGGGAGTGCTCTGAGCATGCCTACAGGCAAGCCCCTTTAGGCACACAAGACGACCATCTGAGCTTCTGAGAAGCATTGAACCTGTTTGAAGGAAGGTGCTTATGGGAGCATCCGACTCTCAAGCATCACCCAGCGACAAAATTCATACTCTATCTATGCATTAAATCCTTACTGATGACATGTTTTGTGCGAGTATAAACTTTCCATAGACTATCTGCATATGCATTCTAATCTACATTGTGCTTTCCAGTATTGTCCCCCAGCTCGGACGATGTTGGAGCCTAGGCTACAGGATGTACCAAAGAGTGTCTCTGCATCATCTCAAATGCAAAATTGTTCATTTCCTAAGTGTTTACCAAGCTTTGTAGGCAGATTTTATAGCGACAGAACTCAGAATGTACTAGCTATCATCACTACCCCATGCGGCTAATTTTAATCTCCCTCTTATCGTTATAAACTGCAGTCACACCTTTTCCTGGTTCTCCTGGCATACTTGCTTGTTCGCAAGGGAGTGCAATTTAGTGCTGTTTGCAATGGTTTACAGTTTGCCTGCAAGGAAATGGCCTGAAACAAACAAATGTCTACCAGACTGTGAAAAATTTTTAGTCACTACATACCAGCCGTAAAACTCAACTGTATTTGAGTTAGTGAAATGGAGATAAAAACTTAGGAACATGCATATTATTAATCTTATAAGCCATCCAACCAAAAGTCTTAGCAACCATCATAGCATCACGTACTAAGAAACCTCAAGCTTTCTCCATTCCATATAGATAATTTGAAAAATAAGATACTGCTTTCCTCTAGAGCTTTGAGGTACAGTATAAATCTCAAAAGCATGATATTAGACATAACAGATTAAAATATGGTGATCCATATGTTCCCACAAATGGGATGCAATTCATTCACAGCAGAAAAACTTCTCTATTTTTCAACCAGCTGAACTGGAAATAAAGTAAAAACTCTTGCCTCATGATGAATCTTTTTCTCAGGTGGAACATCTAGAAAGTAAAACCCTTTCAGGTTTCCTGAAGTTCTGTGCTTTCAGTCATCATCAGCTCAGAATAGAGAGAGAATTCATCTCAATTGATTCCAATGGACTTAAAAGAGGGAAACTCCAGAGAACAATACTAAGAAAATCACACCTATGCTAAAAAGGTTAAACTTGGTCTATTGGACATGACACATGCAACCTCTTTTTAAACCTCCCAACTGTATACTGTCCAAACAACCATTTTTATTCTGTATTGGTTAAACCCTTAAAACTGCAAACTTTCAAATTGAAACCCCTGCTAATTCCTAAAGTCCATCCCTCAAGTATATTGAGATTGCTACATACAGCCATATAGCAATTGTCAGTTACTATGAATGGCTAGTACAAGTCCAGGTCAGTGTGCCAGCATATGAACTTGAACTCGGAATATTTGCTCCTGAAAATATACACTGGAATATTTTCAAATAGGTATCATATGCACAGCAGTATCATACATTAAGTTGAGTCTAAATAAACTGTAACTCTACTGTTTACTTACAGTTCCTTAAGACTATTGATAATTAGAACTGATGATTGTATAATATTGAAGACACAGTTTCCACAAAACAAAGACATGTCCTGGGTAATATTTTAACTTCGTTGACATTCAAAATAACTTGAGTTCTGCTTTTGCACTAGCTAATACGCTACACTAATACATATCATATGTACTGAGCAGCCATACTGACTATTAGACTTTACCTTTTATAAAGTATATACAAATATTTTCTATGACTATGAGCTACACCTTTCCCAGATTTAATATCAAATGTGGTTTGAGTTTGCTGCTGATGGCATAAAAACATACTTTCTCTCAGAGACAAAATTTTATTAAGGGACAAGCTCTGGAATTAAACCTCAGATTTTTTTTTTTTTTTTAAAAAGCGATTTAAATTTTTTCACTTAGTTATTTTTTCATATCTTCCATCACAAATGTTTTCATAGCTACTTTAATTTCAGTTAATCACCTGCCTCATTTTCATGTTCATCTCAATGAAGTAGTTTCCTATAACACTCATTCCATTAGAAATTCAGACAAGACAGAATTGCGGAAAATGTTGTTAATGAAAATATTTGTATATTGAATGTGCATTAGAAGAGGTTCAGAAAAGACAAAGCTTGTGCCTGCTCCCACTGAAAGAGATCAGAGGAATCAACATAGTATGATACAAATTCTCAGGCTTTCTCTTCTTTTTCACTTCTTATGTAAGTACGGCTTTACTATTGGAAATGTTACACGCACTAAAATAGGATTAATCCCTTATCCTTATGAATTACATGTAAGTTATTTCATTAAGTAAGGTATGACAGCTCATCAGATCAATAGTCTGAGATCATGACACTACCTAAACTAGCTGCAGCCTAAATGCAATACTATTGCAATACTGCTACCACTGAAATTGCGTGACCATTTCAGGAGTTGCACACATTGGAAATGCCATTCTTCTATTTCTTTCTTTCTTTCTTTCTTTCAAGATGAGCATTTCTTTCTTTCATCTTCAAGATGAGCATTTTTTTAAGTACATATAGAAAGGCATATACTTGTATTACACTGCTAACAACAGTGTCTGGAACTAAACTTTAGCTATTACCTTTCATGCATGTATTTTCTTCTGAAGTTTGTTTTGGTTTTTAAATATATTCCTGAAAAAGTCTCAATTTTTTTTCATAACCATCCTGACTTTCCTTAATTTATAAAGGAAAGATTTATATGGAAAATTTGTAAAGGAAAATAACCGATTTATGTAAAACATATCAACTGGCATGAACAAAGCAGCAGGTAGTAAAGAAATGGGTGAGGGAATAGAGTGCTCCAAGATTTCCTTCCAATCTCTGGAGAAGCTTCAAATAAAGCATTTTATTTGAGAGCAGGTACTTCTTAATCTCACAACTTTCTTAGTACTTATATTAGGAGTCAGTACACAGAGTTATCCCCTTTTAATTCAAGAGGGAGAATTGTCTCCTCTCTTCATTTTTCTGAGGCCAAAAAAATAAGTATGCTACAGTGTTTCTCACTGCATGTTCATTGCAGGTCAGAGGAATCAACTGGAAGGCAGCGCTTTCAGAGCTGTACCTATAAATCATGGCAATAATAGTACTGGTCAGTTATATCATAAGCACTGACAAAGAAAAGAGTTTAGTGGGTTTAATTTATATCTTTTGCAAGTAATGAAGACCTTCATTTATTCCAACAGGAGTTTTCCTATTTACACCTATGTATCTCTTTTCTGACTTAGAGCTGATTTGTGCTTTGAGGAACAAGTGAATTTAACACAGAAACAAATTGCTAGCTAATAAATGAACCAAAGTTCTCAATGTATCCATTATTGGAATCACGCTTAGGAAAAAACACACAGAACACCACACAACAGTGAGTCACACACAACTGTTGGTGAAACAAATACTGCCAAATCCTTCTGTAATAACTCATCTTTTTTTATCCCAAGTCCCAGATAAGAACTTTGCAAATGCTAAGCCAAGGAAATGTAAATTAAAAACTGAAGATGCTGTTCTTCTTATTTCTTTTCTGAATAAGTAGCAGAAGTATCTTATTATTTGGCACTACTGATGCTGCTGACAGGTCACCCCATAGACTTTCCTCCTTTCCTGATTTATGTCCACACCCAAAAATTCTTACATTATACATGCTGGTGGCAAAACCTATTCATTTAATTTAATGACTACCATTGTCTTCAAGCACTAGTAGAGAGGGAATTATTATCCACGTATTTGTAATGGTAGCAGCAACATGTAAATACTGCTCGGGGAAAAAGTGGTTTAACCAGGATATAGTTAGGCTTCTTTACTCTCCAAAATCTGTATGTTTTGTTGTATGTATCTGGTGTTCATTTCTTGAACACCATTCTTGACAAGAAATGAACACTATTCATGCAAATATGGTTCCGTGTATGAATGAAAACAAAACAAAAAGGAGGAAATAAAACAGGAGAAGGAATTGTGGCTTGGCTTTTTCATAACCCATAAAGACAATACCCTTGGAATATTTTTATATGGCTGCACAAAGACACCTTCAAGTCCACCACTGTCTCCAAAAGCAGACATTCTGTCCCTTCACGTCTTGTTGTGCTGCTGGTTTCAACTGTACTTTCAGCTATTTTCTTTGTTTCTCTTTCATTGTTTTTCTGTCTTGTTTCTAATGTCACATTGTACTAAATCACTACTACGGTTAGGAACAAGAGTGCTTCTGCAGTGTACTAGAGCAGTATTACTCCCCAAGAAAGAGATGGATAGCCCTGGTATAACATGGTGGGTTCTGAAAGCGCAACAGGCATCTCCGCAATTCCTTTATATGACATATGAAAATACAAAGGAACATCTGGCTGTGGTGAAGCCGAGGTGTCAGGCACACTTTTCTATGAAATATGCTATTTCAAAATGATCAAGCATATAACAGCTTCTTCCTTCAGGCAGGTAGAGAGGAATGAAGACTGCAAACACTGAGAAATACCATAGGGAAAGACTAATATCAAAAAAAAAAAGTTCTCTATTTCTTCAAGTCCTTCATAAAACAGATGACTTGCTATTTCAAGATCAATAGAAATTGCTTTGTAGTATCTTAATAGTTGCACAGTGAAGTACCAGGTAGAACTTAACATAAGAAGACCCGCATAATCCCAACTCATAGTGGTTTTGAGGCAACTGAAATGTGAAAATAAATTACTCTCACACAAGCTGAATATGCACTGACTTAAACACAATAGACAACACAACAATAGATCTTGAATCAGGGGATATTGTCTCAAATGAAAATGTCACATAGGCATCTAGATGCCTTTGACATTCAATGAAATATAGGAGCCTACTGGTCCTTAATGATTTTCTCCCCTCTCCAACATACAAAAGCACCTACCTACCATTTACTTTGTGCACTAGGCAGAGCAGAGTGGTGACTTTTCTTTCAGATGTGGGGTTTCAACACACGCTTTAGAAAAGGAATTGGGCCTGAAGAGCAGATGAGTGGTGATTCTAGAGTCTCTCCCCACTTTCATTATTCATAACTAAATGTTTACTTTTTGTTCCATATAAAAAAAATTATTTGATCCTTTAAAAATGTTGATGAAATATAATTGTTCTTTTTTGAATAAATCAAGAAGCCTGCTGTGATCATAACCCAATAATAAATTGAAGGACAGTTGACAGACTTAAATGATGCATCCACACAACTTCTGCAGCACATACGCTCCAGCATATGGCTTTTCAAATCTCCCTTTACAGTAGAGAATATGCACTTGCTGTGCATTCACAGGCCTGTTCGGTGCTAGAGCCAAGCATGACTGCATTTTGTCTACCACTTGCAAGGGCACTTGAGGGAAGACATGAATGTGTAAACTTAGTGTTTTATGCCCACTTATCCACTTCAAAGAGTCCATTCTGTAGCTTCAGTATTGATTTGTGTTTGAAGTCTTTTGGGTTTGGGGAGGGGAGAAAAGTAGGCTTTTCAAATATTTTTCCTGCTGGAGTGATGAATTCCATCGCTTTTAGACTCTCTCTCACCTAAGAAGGGAAAGGGCGTCTAGTTTACTTGTCCAGGCCCTGCTGAGTTACCTGTCCTTTCAAATACTTTGGGCAAGAGGCAGTTGTATGATGCGACAGGTGGTGCCTTCCGTCTTCCACATTCCCTGTACTGTTAACCAAGCAAGGCAAAATGATTACAGGCAAAAAAAAGGAATTTATGGGTTAGCAAGTCACTCTTTTAGGAAGGAATATAGAAACCGATCTTTTCAGCCCAATTCTACACTGCCTTCAGTATCTTCTCTGAATACCCCATTAAAGTAATTCAAAAAAAGAAATCACCAGCACTGAAATGCTGGTACTGTGAGGTTTTTTTTAGTCATCCTTCTTGGCATTTAGGACATATTGTAGTTATTTGTCAAGAGAATTTAACTTTGAAGATATTTCCTCCCTTGGCTGATATTGTTCTTTTTACAGTTTCATTGTAGCACTGCACCCTAACCCAACCCACACTGACAGAAAAAAAAGCAGTGAGGATTAAGAGGTACCAGAGAGAACTCACAGTTGATGGGTGCACCAGGAAGAGCACCTTTCAGATTTCTCTTGCCACCAATTTCTACAGCAGTCCACACTGAAGACATACCTGCTGCTCTAATTTTCTCCAAGTCTCCCAATTCCATCACACTACTCATAACCATGCTACTCTCATAACTGCACGGAAGCCTTTCCACACTTGGTACAAATATGCTTCTGTCTAGAAAGTTCTCATGCTGTTGCTATGCTGCTCACTGTTTTACATCTCAGCTCTGCTGGATGTGCTCTCCACTTCTGCATTCTCTTGGTGCTCAGTTTTCATTCCTATTACACTTTTTGGCTCTGTTCAGAACTGCTCAATGCTGATGCAAATATGCCTATGTTTCACAAGCAAGTAAAGCAGTGTGGTAAAAAGTGGTGTGTGGGGTGGGGAGGCGGGGGCAACAGCAATGACATGACAATGTCCTTAGCAGCTAAGTTTTCAATAGACAAAAGTAGATCCTCAAAAAGTAAGTGCTCAAGTCTGAACATTCCCTTACATTTCTCCAGGGTAAAATCCACCATTTCCGCAACAATCCCGTTCTCAAATGGCATGTATTCTCAAACAAGAAACAGTTACTCAAAAACATTTAACATTTTCTTGACAATAACAGTTCTCAGATTCCCAGCCACTTTATTTGGGCTCAGTATTGGGCCCAGTTCTGTTTAGTATCTTTATGAATGATCTGGACGAGGGGTTGAGTGCACCCTCAGTAAGTTTGCACATGACTCCAAGTTGGGCAGGAGTGTTGATCTGTCTGAGGGTAGGGAGGCTCTACAGAGAGACCTGGACAGGCTGGATCCATGGGCTAAGGTCAACTGTATGAAATTCAACAAGGCCAAGTGCCAGGTCCTGCACTTGGGTCACAACAACCCCATGCAACGCTACAGGCTTGGGGAAGAGTGGCTGGAAAGCTGCCCAGAGGAAAAGGACCTGGGGGTGCTGGTTGACAGCCGGATGAATACGAGTTGGCAGTGTGCCCAGGTGGCCAAGAAGGCCAACGGCATCCTGGCCTATATCAGAACATGGCATATATCACAAATAATGTGTCCAGCAGGAGTAGGGAAGTGATTGTTCCCCTCTACTCAGAACTGGTGGGGCCGCACCACGAATACTGTGTTCGGTTTTGGGCCCCTCACTACAAGAGGGACATTGAGGTGCTGGAGCGTGTCCAGAGAAGGGCAATGAAGCTGGTGAAGGGTCTAGAGAACAAGTCGTATGAGGCATGGCTGAGGGAACTGGGATTGTTTAGCCCGGAGAAAAGGAGGATGAGGGGAGACTTTATTGCTCTCTACAACTACCTGAAAGGAGGTTGTAGCGAGGTGGGTGTCAGTCTCTTTTCCCAGGTAACAAGCAATAGGACAAGAGGAAACGGCCTCAAGTTGCACCAGAGGAGGTTTAGATGGGATATTAGGAAAAATTTCTTCACCAAAAGGGTTATCAAGCATTGGAACAGGCTGGCCAGGGGAATGGGTCCATCCCTGGAGGTATTTAAAAGACATGTAGATGTGGCACTTTAGGGACATGGTTTCGTGGTGGACTTGGCAGTGCTACGGTTACAGTTGGACTCGACAATCTTAAAGGTCTTTTCCAACCTAAATGATTCTATGATTCTATGATTTCTCTTTGGTTCTTTTCCCCCCTTAAGACTAGATGGAAAGCACTGGCATTGACAAAGATTAAACAGATTTAAAACCAAAGCAGTCTGCTTGTCCAATGAACTGTGAGGGAAGTTGGTGATGCATGTTAAATGGTAAATAATAAAATCTAATTGCCATATAAATGTGCGTGGTAATCCATCTCCTACAGAATTGATGCTATGCCAATTACTCTGTAAGAGGAGGATGGTTGTGGTGGAGAGGCGAGGCAAGGCATTCAAGCACATCAAATGTCCTTCATTTCTTTCCTGTTCTGACCACTTTTGTACATTGTATACACCTGAAAAATAGACAAAAATCTAATGAAGCAGGCATTTTCATGGCATAGTATACTCAGATTTCCCTTCCTACTGATATTCTTCTGAAATCATTTACTCATTCTCTGCTTCAATAGCCAACACATGCTCTTAGCAGAGCTTGTTTTCCAAACAGTGAGGAATCCTCCACACAAAGCTACCAAAAAGCTGAGAGGTTAAATGTTCTCATTTTGAATGTAGGTTTGCAGAGGGAAAGTCTTTATCTAATATTACCAACTTCTTGATCAAGACAGTCACCTCCAGACTCTGAGGATATTACACGAAGCAGCTCTTTTGCAAAAAAGGACTGCTCAGTCAGAATACCTAGATCCATGAGGATGGCACTCTCATACCCATGGCGGCACATTTTGAAAACAAGTTTAGGACATGCTCCTTGGCTGGGGGGGTGCTAGGATTCAGTGGGATGTATTTACCTCAAATATCCAGATTTTTTTGTAAGTTTTAAGAGCATGTTTCCTATATTATCCTTAGCATAACTTTTACTTAGTATTCCAGAAGGGCTTGAAAGAAATTCCACAATCAGCAACAGTAATAACCTGCATGCCAAAAAGCTGTAGAAATGTAGGGCAAATCTATACATTTGTATGTGTGTAAGAGACTGAAAAGAGCAGGGGAGAAAAGGAGAAAGCAAAAAGTTTCTCTCACCATGGAGTGATCTGAAAGACTACTGCAATGTTGTTGACTTCACAGAGCTCAGCACAAACACTACAGTATTTTCTTTAATTTTTATTTAAACCAGAAGTAGTGGAGTAGATTTTTAATTTTTTTCCCATCTCATAATTTTGGAAATCTGGATACAATTTCTGAAGGCTTAGCATTGCCAAAATTATTTTCACAGCCTGGTAGACAGCATAGCTGTTTAGAAGCAGTATGTGACAAGTTGCAAAGAAAGGAGGATAAAGGAATTTGCATTAGACCAGGTTGTCCAATCTCCTATTGTTAATCTGCCCGTATATCTTTGCTACACAGGAAGTCTCAAAGAAGAGGTCTCAGTTTTAAGATCCTTATTTTTCCATCTGTACAGAGGCTGCTTTCCCAACACTATCAGGAAGACAGCAGCTGCATTTGCTGTTGTCTACTCCAACAGGTCACATTAGGAAGATCTATTTACTGTTGACAGTATTTGGAACTCTGCATTTGGAAGAGAATGTTATTTCTGCATGAAGAGTTCACAGCCCACTGGCAAGGTCATTGCAATTATCTCATGCATGTTTATTTGAGAAATTTAAGCATTAATACTCGTTCATTTGTACAAATTTGTGTTTTTATAGAAAATACGTTTCTGTGCTTCTTAAAGCTTTGCTTTAGTAATAGAAATATGAAGGATCGCTGCCATTGATAGAGACCTTGTAATATAGAGAAGAACTTATAATGCAGCAACAATAATAACGGGCTCAATATAAAGCAACAGGGACAAACATTGCTGGAACAATACATTTTCTTTATGATCAAGACTAATTAAGCTCAGTTTTGCATAGCATGAATAACCTACTTTGACAGGCAAATGAAATATCAATATATTAAATGATTATTATGAATGATCAATGAATATGCCAGGCCAGTAAATCTACTGATAATTTAGTTAATTGCATTAAAAGTTTACAAGGATGAATTAATTGCCAAGTGAGTCTTTATGTACATGGAAGGAGTATATTTAAAGTGCATTTGCAAAACCACTGAGGTGATACCAGAAATGAATATAATTACTTTTCTTTCAGAATCTTCACACTAGGCTGTTTTCACATTATTGGAGAAAATGGCAAATGAAAAGGCAAATGTATATAGCAACAGAACCCATATCTCACAAAGGAATAGAAGAAGCCAGAGGCCAGTGAAGAGCTACAGAAATAAAACAGACAAGAGATCCAGACAGGATTTTTAAATCCAAAGTAGTTGATTCTGATGTATGCTCTAATACAAACAGCATTTTTTGAGGATGCAGTGATGTAACAGCACAGGAATAACATATGACTTAAAACGGACTCTAAAATTGACATTTGGGAAGGCCATGTGGAAGAGAATAACAGAGTGAGACAAGTTGAAAGTATGGATGTCAGTTCAAAAAAGCAGGTCTTAAAGATGTATGAAATGCTGCACAGGCAGCAAAAAAATCAAACCATAAATGTTGAGTTGGGTAGGAATTTCGGTGATTTCCTTTTAAAAAGAAAATATAGTTAGCCCAATATCAAAATTAGGATGACTGCAGTTCATCCTGGAGGATACATCACAGCTAGAAAGTTTGGAATAGGATGGGATACTGAAGTACTGAAAGCACCAACTCCTAGAAAAGTTTGTAACTATTTATTGTTAAATCTAAAATAACAGCAGCATTCCTTAGCTTTCCATCTTGTGAGGCTGCGATATTTCAACTTTTCATCTCAATTTATAATCAATTAAAATGCTAAAATATTTTAATTTTCTGACAGTAATTTTGAGTGGATTCTTGTAGATTTTTGTATGTTTGTTGTTTAAAGAAAGTGGGTAAAAACTTTGGGGGTTAAAACAGTGCCTGTATGTGTAGGAGAGAAGCAAAAGGAAGATTAAGCCCTAGTAGGCAAGTGGACACAAAGTCATGCTTGAGGACGTTCCTCCTACTGGAAAACAGATCAAGTGTTTTCAAATATTTATAAAAAAAAATTCTGACAGAACTCCAACTTCCCATCCCACAGGAAGAAAATGTGGAAAGGGAAGAGACATTACGGATGTTGTAATACCTACGGTCTGAACAAAGGAGACTCTTTTCTTTGGCAACAGTGAGGAACAAGAGTACAAGTCAAATTCCACTTTCACTTGCATTATTGAGCCCCTTTGAGGCTACTCAGACCCCTCAAGACCATAAAAGCACAGCATCAAGTACAGCAAGCCAGAATTCCCTTCCACCCAACTATTTGGGTCTGTGAAGGCCTTGAATTGTAGCCATGCTAACCATCTGAGTTATACTGAAAGCAGGACAGGGAATCTGCTCATAAAACACATGAAAGCAAATTTGCCGTGTAACTGAATGTTGGCAGGCTTGAGCTGCATTGCCTTTGCTGTTAAGACTCATTTATCTTCACAGGTTACCTGCTAGAACTGCACCCAACCACACTTTGCTAATTTTCTCTGCTAGGAAAAATAACAGAGTTCTTGGAATCCAAACACAGAACTATTTTCACTCATTTATTTGTCTCCAATTTATAATTTACCCATCTAATTAGAGCAATAATTAAGCTGGAAATTTTAATATAAATGTTGCCACAGGTACCTACTCCAATCCACTGAAATTGTACCAGACGTTATGCAGGGAACCCATGTCTGTAATAATTGACTTTCTATGTTATATAGCCAAATCCTACACCCAAAAGGAAACGTATAGTGGGAATTCTCTCCCATACTTTTATGAAAACTGTTTGCTTTCCCAGACAACTGACATCCTGTGCAGGCTCTACAACACAATCTGTGTCATATCTTCGTACTGAATTCACTGTGTATTTTGCAAAAAAACTGCATATATTGATTTATCTTTCCAGGATTAGCTTGGATTTCAGCATCTGAAATCTGGTAACTCTACAGTTACTCAGAAAGGCTGCAGATTCTATATTATCTGTACACATTTACATTTCGCCTAATGCTAACTCTGGTTAAACAGAATTATTGATATCACTAGCAGGAAGTATAATTTTGAATTTGCTTTGTTGCTAGGGCTAAAACAATATAGGGCAATGAATTAACTGCTTGTATCAGTAAAGTGTATGGAGTGTTTATAGTGTAACAGAGATGTGTCACCATAAGAAACACTGACATAAAATAGAAAAGAACAAGCTACAGGAAAGCATTTCAACTGAATACAAAGGAAGAAAAAATAATAATGAAAGGCAATTTTTTCTCCTTTTTAGCCTGCTGCCTAAAATGTATCAGCTTGAACTCTCCCCAAAATCCAACAAAAATTCTCATGACTATGCTGTGCCATATTTAAGGAAGCTGACCGAACAAAATATAATAGAATACATTAAAAAAATAAAATTAAACATATTATTATGAGAAGACAGAGGTTGAGGACCTGTGTATGCTAGACCAGTTTGAGAAAGATGCTTACTGTATACTACTGTACTGAATACGTCAGGCCTGTTATTCGTTTTATTCTTGTTATTCTTTTACTAGCCACATTTCCTGGGTGGTGAATTACAGAAAATCAGCATCTAATACAATTCACCTTCCTCGCTTCAAATCTCAGTATGTTCTTTCATGCTTTTCAGTTTTTTCCCACTGGAATTCAAGGTTAGAAAATGCACCAGCTATGGATACAGTTTTACTTCAAAAGGGTAAAGCAAAAGTAGAATTTTCAAAGTGAAGAAAACAAAGGAATGTTGGATTTTATAGGTTATCCTCGCTGATGAGCCTTCTCTTGTGAATGCACTAAGCAGTGCATTTAGTGAAATAACAGTGCCCTCTAGTGCCTTTATTAAGCACATTGTTCAAACTTTTTTTTTCTTTTCTTAAATAAAGCAACATACCAAAACACCACATTCAGTTTGAAGAAGATGTAGAATAAAATGACTGTGTTAACTTAAGTTATCAGTTCTTAACAGGATTATTTTTCCTACTCATGTCTAATTAATATACTGGGAAAAAATCAGATTAAATACGTGTACATACATATGCATAAGTAGTACTTATTATCCAAAAAAATGTGGAAGAATGGTGGATGCTTTCTCTACAGTATCAAAAATAACTTTGAAATATTACATTGCCTCAATAAACATCGACCATATTTACAAGAATGCAAAAATGAGAAAGAACATGGCACAGATTTCAAATACAATTTTGAGAATGAAGCGTGAGCCATCCAAAAGCTTTAATTTATAAACCAAGCATTTCTGATAAAGAGGCTCTTATTGAAGATTATGACATATCAAGATACAGTTTTCACAGTCTTTCTTACAGTCTTAATAGCACTTTCAAGTGAAGCAAACATGTAAAATATCACAAAATCCAGCATAATTACTAAGGTCAGCTCATTATCTGTGACTCAGAGGTAGTTAAAAGAAAATCCAGCAAGGAATAAGCTCTTGATGGAATATTAATATCTACTTTGAACATCCTGGCTTTTGAAATATTACATTTTCTTTGACTGTTATGAAATTTTGGTTTTCCTAACAAGAAGTTTTATGAAGAATGTTAAAATACATGATACTTTTTCACATATCCAGAACATATTTTCTTATGTCTGATGAGGTAGGCAGTATTTTAAAAGTATACTTATACATCTTTTTCCTCTGATGCAAATTAGCTTTTCAGAAGCCCATCCTTACAACTAATATTATTACTTATTTTAAAATATACATATGTATCAGTGTGGTTTATAAAAATGTATCTTAAGAATCTAGCTGGACCTATAAAATGTAGGTTTAGACCGATAAAACAAAGTTTATCCCACCCTGCAATTGAAATTACAACCCATTACATATTTAGGTGAGTACACGTTTATGGTCCAATACATCTGGCAACTTGTATTTGTAACTGATTCATTACAGGACTGCCACATAAGATCGTTTTACTTACAAGATATTTTATTATATCAAAATACTGCATTGTATTTATTTTCCCAACAAAAGATAGGTTTTATGTGGAATACTGAACAGTGGCGGACAGGTCAAAGTGTTCCCCAATTCTCTAACATAGAGATCACTAGTTCTGCAAAGCCTTTGTAGTCATACTGTAAAGCTTGGGCTGTGGTTTCTGCATGCCACTTACCTCACTTAGGTTCATGTAGAAATCAAGCCTTTTTTATAAACATTTTAGAGCTCCTTTACTCCCCCAATTATCTTTTGGTATATATGGGCCACTCTGTGTTCTTACCATTTGCTACTTTTCTTTCCTGTGGCATTTTCACACATTTAAAGTAGTACCTAACTGTGCAAAATTACTACTAAACTGGCATTGTCAGGCTAACATAAAGAAGATGTCATCTCTTGTGATCATATTAATTATTATCAAATAAAACATTTCACATGGTATTACAAAATTATACTGTACTTTACATACATGATTTATTCAGGTTATCATTCTGTAACGACCCTCACTGTAGGTTACACAGGAATTACTGTACTTACTTTTGAGATCTAAATTTCTGGCTCCTGCTGTGCTCTGTGTTGTGATTTTAGTGTCAATCTTTACAGTGTGGAGATTGTTGATATCCCTTGATATCATCACATTATGCCACTGGTTGTCATTCAGAGGTTTATTAGAACTTCCTTTGATGAGATTTGCACCATTTCCCAAGTCAAACACATAGTGTAAATACCTGGGAAAAGAGAAAAAATTGGAGAAGTTTCCTTTTTCTTTACATAGCAAGGAAGCACTAATTAATGTCTAATATTTCCTATATCCTTATACTCCTCAGTAGTGCTGGTAAAACCAGAAGACAACAATGAATGCCAAATGGGGAAGCAACCTTAATTCAGAGCCATCACCGTTCGTTTAGATGAGGTGAGATGCAGTCCCAAGTTTCTGGAAAGTAACGAGCACTCCATGTACCAACACATGCATACATACGTAGAGAGAGAACAGAGGAAGGCTATAAACTAGTACTTCTTTGTGGTAAACACTATAGAAGTTATACCTATTATTTACTTTCATATTTTTCAGGCATCTAGCTTCATCTGAAAGAAAAAGTCACAATAAAGCATATGAAGTTTAACATGAAGAAACATTCAACAATCATCTGACTGTATGTCCAGTCAGACAAAGATTTGTATCCTAAACTTTCCCTTATATTTCTCCTCTCTCTATATTTTGAATAGACTTTTTTTGTCATTATGCTAATCCATACATACCCTTTTACTAATTCAACCACAATGAAATCATTTCCATCGCCACTGTTATAAAGTATCAATCCATCCAGAGAGGTTGTTTTGAACTGGAAAAAAAGGTGCATAGATGTATATGCTTGTAGTGTGGCCAATGCAACATAACTTGCTTTTGTTTTAAAGGTTACAGGGTCTGCTATGATGTTCCTGAATCCAAATCTTGCATTTAGCTCACAGTAATCGATGTCTCCATTTTTACATAAGTCAATGTATGCCATGCCATTAAATGTAAGACTCTGTAGATGCCCAATGAAATTAGAAGGCACAGAAGACAGGTAGCGCCGTTCTGTTATTATTCCTGTTTCTATGTTGTGGAATTCCAGTCGTGTGTGATCACCAGCCATTTGACCTTTAAACAGTAACAAGAAAATACATGTTAGCATCTGAAATGGGAGGTCAAAAAGCACACCATGTGATTAAGTATCTGCACCAATTTCACACTTTTCAGAATGCACAAGGCCAATTCTTGGCTCCAAAGAGGATTCTTCTAAATTCATGCAAACTTCTGGTAAACATCTGGGAGCCCTTCCACTGAGTTCAGTATGTTTGTATAAGGCCAACCGCAAGATTTCTAAACTGAAGCACAATTCAACAGTATATCAAACAGCCAACAAAATCCCTCACTTTGGTTACACTGAACCAGACATATATTTTTACTATAAGCAAGCGCAATTAATTAACACAACACGAAGAACACAAAGGCAAATCTCAGAGCTAAAACTACAATGTTAGAGTTTCATGGAAGAGAGGCATAACAGTTTGGGGGATATTTCTCCATGTGTTTTGCTCAAAAGTGCATGATTTGGCAAGCATAAGGAAGGATTCCCGTTTAAGCTGTCTTAGGTACATTAATACTGGCCGTGCTGCAAAAACCCTATGCTGCAATGGTGGACAGCGCCTTCCTTAAAAGCAACTAGCTTTATACCATGGGGATTTTTAAGCTAGTTATTAACTACCTTACCCAGCACATCAAAACTGCGTCCACTGAAGAGTTCCCTTTTCTAACACAGCTTAGATTTTTTTCCCATGCTTATTTTAAAGAAGTAGGGCAGTACTACCACAAGGCTGATTCATGGTCACGTTGTGTGGGTATGATGACAAATCAGCTTTTTATTACTAATCAATTTTACCACTTAATCTACCTTTTGCAAACCAGTTCCTTAGATGTTTCGTGTCTCTTACGGAGTACAGAGAAGGTGAACAGCAGACCCAGCCACGCTCAAATAAATACTGGCCACGCTCAAATAAATTCCCTCTGTCCTTCCCTAAACATACTATTCCAAGAGGAGAGTGTGAGCTCTGACCCAGGCTGGATGTGTTTAGTGGTGGTGCAGAAAGCCCTGAGGCAGGCTTAGACAGCTGTACCCTCATAGGTTTTATAAGCAAGTGTCTGTGTACACGTGTGTGAACAGGGGAAGATGGATGTAGATATTTGGGCTTTGCCCAGGGAGATGGATTCACAAACAGGTTAAGTCACAGCACTGAGATACAAATACAGGTATTAGTGAAGCTACAGTGAAAATAGGTCTGCAAGCTTTAATACAATTGAAAAAAAAAAAAAAAAGAAAATTGCTCTAATAATTTATGATAAATATAGCAGCTTACTTAGCTTCAGGATACATTCTGACCTAACTACTGATGTCATTGAACACCATCAGCATCTGGGATCTGCAGGCTGAACACTGCAAGAGGCACCTTAATTCCCAAGGACAGCCTTCTTGATGTTCTTGTTTCTAAACATCAGTTCTGAAGATACGTCTTCTCCTGATGTATTGGCAAAGGTGGGTTCTTCCTTGCAGTAATGAGTCAGGGGGTTGTCTTGAAAAATGCCAAATCTGTAACTTTCTGCAAGGCCAAGAGCTGTATATTGGACCACAGCCAGAGAGCTGAAGATCATGTTTTAGAGGAGGAACATTATGTATTGCAGTCTTATATCACTTCAGATGGTATTGCATAAATGTCATGGCAAAAATCCACTAAGCTTTGGCCTGTAGCACAATATCCTCAATACATTCACTACCTTAAATGTATTTCTTTCTTGAGCATAGTAATAAAAAAGTTCCAGAATCTGGGCTCACATCCCAAATCTCCCTCTAACACTTCAGTCGCACAAACATGCTAACAGGACTTGAGACTTCACATAATGCTCCACAGTATTCGCAACTGCAGCAATGAAGAAAAAGAGAGAGACTGCAGTTTGTGCTTACAAGGTTGGTTTTTTTGGTTTTTTAACTTGCCAGGTTGGTGCACAAAATGCATCACCTGTTGCAATGCTATGGAACATATGAAAAGCCAAGTGAATTTCTATTCATAACCATAAGCTAGGTATCCTTTCCATTATCCAACTGTAGTGACCTCCTTCAGTCCACTTTTATTTTCTACACGTGTCCAGAAAACAAAGTGCATCAGGGCTGCAAGTATTTAAACTCCTCTACGATGAGTAAAATTTTCAAAACCACCTGTGCGACTTCCAATGAAAGCTAGTTATGAGTCTGAAAGATATTATTTATCCATGCACAAATTATGCATTCACCAAAGATAACTAAGCTCAATACATGGATGAACAGGTGATATTTTGTAACCTGTAAAAAATGGAAAGTGAGGCTTCCCCTCCAGCTTAAGCTTTCTGGATCTGATGGGTTTTTTTTCATATGTGACATAGGAAATGGAATCAAAAAAGGAAAACACAGTGCGTGGTGGTGGGAAGCTGGAATTTTTGGGATAAAGTCCATTTTTTCCTCACGTTCCCATAAGATTATAATAATTTTTCAACATGAATAACTACTGGGTTATATTTTAACCGCATCTCTGGTTGTTGGGACATTTGAAGAAAAGTTCTAAGCGGTTTAGAGCAAGAGCACTCCAATCTGATATGGCAACTCTTCCACTACCCCTTTAGGAAATTCAAAGCCACTACACATTAAATTGCATTGTGTACATTTGACTTTCTACCAGATGGGAGAGGAAACTTAAGCCCATGAAGGCTTTGGCAACACACTGTGTTGCAAAAAAAAAAAAAAAAGTCATAGTGAATAAAGATTTTTTCCATGGAGAAAATGTAATATTCCTGGGACTAACAGCAGGTTTCCTGCATTATCAGACTTTCAAGTTCCCTCTAGCTCCTTCTTTCATGCCAGTTCCCTCCTCACTGATGGAGGAGGCCACAGATGGGCCACACAGCTTCCTGCAGGGAGTTTCGGAAGACTTTGCTTGATCAGGAGGCAACTGAAAAGACTCACTGGCTTTAACAGCTAGAATAGAATAGTTCAGTGGGAAGGGCCCTACAACGATCATCTAGTCCAACTGCCTGACCACTTCACAGCTGACCAAAAGTTAAAGCATGTTATTAAGGGCATTGTCCAAATGCCTCTTAAACACTGACAGGCTTGGGGCATCAACCATCTCTCTAGGAAGCCTGTTCCAGTGTCTCAGCTATTTGCTGAGACCATGATATTTGATAGTAACTACAGTTATGCACAATGAAGAGTGATTACAAGAACTTACAGTCCTGCTTTCTTTACTTATTACTTCACCTGACTAGACTATATATGACAAAAACTTCCTGTTTTCTTCTTAATCCTTCACATATATTTTGAACTTTTCTGAAGCTGTGCTGAGCAGCTGGGACAGAACCCAAAGGTGAAAACAGTACTTCTTGGTGGTTCTGTAACCTGTAGTATTTGTAAATAAAAAATCTGCCACGAGGAGCCCAGGATATCTGCATTTGGTTTTAGATGCTGTATTTTATTCAGATCTGAACAGCTTCCTCTAACTAGAAAACGTCCCCAAAGTAGCCTTATTATTTAGGTTGCCAGTTGAAGCAGCAAGATGATGATATTTTTCAGCATAGTTCCTCCAGTACTATATAGTTATTTTCACAAAGGAAATAACTGGTTTATGCCATCTGCTTTCTTGGGAGAATGACCCGAAGCATTATCACATACACAGACTAAAATTTTGCTTCACCTCTGGAAGATCTATTGGTAATTTCTGATTCTAGAAAATATGTTTTTGCAGCTATATGAATACATAGCAATTATTTTTCTACCGGTGACATGGTCTTCAGTGTTCTGCTGAGGTGAAAGACGACTACTAAAGAAGGTGCTTTCCTTTTAAAAACCCATTAAAATTGTTACCATTTTAACAAAGCTTAAAACCAATGATAAAAGCTATTTAATACTACATGCAAACAAAGGAAAATACTAAATAGCTAACACAAAATTAGGCATATTGTATTGTACAAGGAATCAGGGCCAGAAGCCAGGTCTGTTGCTATTAACAACACACATGTAAGCCTTATCTTTAACAGAACAAAATCAAAGTCTTCTCTATTACCATTTCTGATAATATATACATAGGAATGTATTTCTAACATCTGCTGGCACTCATGCCATGTTTTTTTCTCCCATCCCAACTGCTATTTTAGTATTTGAGAAAAACCTGTTGCCTAATATTTAATTAAGGACAGCTGATGCAAGATTTAAAATGCAATAGAATATCCTTCAAACATTTATGAAATTCTTTCTTACAGCAATGGCTTAGAGTTTAACCTTAGTATAAATTCAGTGTGTTGCCAAAAGCATTTTACTTGCCTTCTCATTAGTGATGTATCAAATGACTTCTTTGCAATTACTGTATAAAAACATTCATTTAAGTCAGCATGGAGGTTTTCATTAATTTCAATAGCAATGTTAGAGTAACATTAATATCAAGTGTAATAACGCACTTGTAGTAGCAGTATTTCAAGATGCATAACATGGATTTTTGATCTTACCCAAGAAAAGAAAAAAGCATCTGTTGCTTTCAGGTAAAGGCATTTTACTTCTGTCATTTTTTGTTTTGTGTTTCCCCCCAGTAACACAGAGTCACAATGCCACACTACCTGTCATGGCCTGCTGGTCATCCACCATTAACTTTAAACTTTTTCCTCGCCGAACCACACGCACTGTGTGCCACTCATTATCATTGAGGTTATAGCCAGCAAAAAGCGTTTCTGGACCTTTGCCTGTAGGATATGCCAAACAGTCATTATGCAATCTTTAAATCAGTTTACATGTGAACCTCACAGAGAAAGAGAGAGAGAAAGACAGAGAGACTGGCTGGGCAAATGTTAAAAGTCACATCAAGCAAGAAAATTACAAAGTATAAGCAAACCTCAAAATATACAGCTACTATGTTAAAACACTTCTACTGTTTATTTAACTATATAAATGTACTGTATACGCACATTTAATGAACCAGGTTGTCATAAATAGGCACAGTCAACATGATTTTAGTTATGCATTTTCCAGTCATGGAAGAAATGAGATTACTGCAGCCAGAACTTCAGCATGTGTTCACAAGACTGGATTTTTGTTCCTTCATTAAAAATAGTTTGGAGGAAAGGTAAAAGTGGTAAATGTGTGCGCGTGTTATATTTTTCTTAATCTATGTTAGCTTCTCAGCCTATGTTTGTTTATTAGGACTTCTCAGAGGATCATCTACTACCTTATCATCCAGATGACTCGTTAATATTCAGATCCAGTACCTTCTGATGTTAGTGAACCTCCAAACCATACTTTGTTTTTCGTTTAATGGATACCTTTTTTTGGAATCTGCTATTTTTGTAAGCAGTACAACAAACACTTTTGAAGCAAATATAATTCTACGTATAGCATAATGTACTTGCAATAACTAAAGTATTGACAAATCTAGAAAAGAGGGTATCTTTTATATCTAGGAAAAAATCTCTCAGAAGAAAATTATTATGGAAATTTTCCCTTGCGCTGTTGACCAAGAAGAGAAAGAAAGGGAAAAACCCTGACTATGAACTATCATTGACATGAGTAGGTGATTGACCAAGCGCTGAACCAATCAATCAAAGCTTCTGTGCTCAAACCTGAGTCATTGGACCTATGTGGTGACTGTCCAAAAGGTAAAGCTAATCTGCAATTAACAAATTACATTCTTGCAAGATAGAGACCTCCCTGGCCTGTTTTTCAGTTCCTGTGGCACAATAAAGGCTGCTGATAACTAAGAGAGACATGTAATAAAGTAACATTTGACATGAAAACATTAGGGTTACACTGAGTCAGACCATTACCTCCACTACGTCTTTTCAGATGACTACATCGCATGTGTCAGCCTTCTTTTAAAAAGGGATATGCCACTGGCTCTGAAACTCTCCCAAGTTTCTTTCTGGATACTTTTCCACCCAGTGCAGGCTAACTGTGATGGAAGAGTCTATTAATAAATGGGTACTATATGACATTGTCTAAAATCAAAGTCTCGCTGACTTCAGGACTGCACAGAGGGAAAAAGCCATTAATAGCTTGACATAGCTGTTCAGCATGTTGGACAGTTTTAATCTCAGACTTTTTCCATTTCCTATCAGCATTTTTTTAATTGCTGCTGGTTGATTGCCCTGCTTTTATATGCAATCTGTGTTATTTTGAGCATGTCAAGGGATCTCCAGGAATACCAGCTACAGTAAAGGCAGTGAGATTCTGTAACATCATGTTGCTTTCTTTATGCTTCTGTATAGGCACTAGGCTAGGAAAAGTGTGCAACCCGGCAGAAAGAGATGTGTATGCGCTCACTGATGTCAACTACCTGAATTGTTCTGTTCCTTACGTGTTTACTTTCTTTGACAAGAAAAAGACCAGTTTTGCATAAAGCTTAAGTGAATAATGTTCTCTTTGGATATGGCGATATAGATGCAGTGAATAATGCTCTTTAAGCAATTTCTATTATTCTATATTTAATTGGGGGCTTCAATGGAAGCAATTTCTATTTAATAT
>NW_009212265.1:0-15426 GCF_000690835.1 Fulmarus glacialis
AAACCAGGACACTACTGTGCACCCTTTCCTGATTCTTTCAAGTACAAATATAACTAATATTTAAGGTTAGAGGAAACACATTGGTGATAATGTCAGGCTTTGTCTTAGGATACTTATATATACATACATAAATAGTGTGCATTCATTGCATACATTGTTGCATGCATCTGAGAGAACTGTCTGATTCAGTATTAATTAGAAAACCCATATGTTTTTATTGTTTTATGATTATAAGAAAGAATGGGTGCTATAGACTTAAAAAGAAAGAAAAAGAATTCTCAATATATCTTACAATAAAGGTAGTTGGTGATACAATTAACAGAGGGTAAGGAGTAAGATGCCTAGAGAGAGATGAGCACTTTGTGAGACTAATAACAACTAAAGGGTGACTCAGTAATGTCCCAAAAGACCTATGTGTTTAAAGTAGTGCTTTAAGCAAAATCTAAAATCTAAAACTATATTTTAAAAATCTGTAGTTCTGCTGGAGGTTCCTGTATCTCATAGGTTTCTAGTTTCCTTTGTTTAAATCAGCAGTAAGTGTAATGAGAGAGCTCCTTTTGGACATACGTGAAAATGCTTTGGTCCTGGTGTGGCTGAAGAATGTGACACACACATCATGCCTACACATTCAAAAATTAAATATTCCTGCAATTATTTTGACTGAATGGATTCAGTGTGGTAGACTTCCTCTGTCAATAACCTACATATTCCTAAAGACCGTGCTTCACACAAAGTGGAAAGGTGGCCACCTATTCCTTTTCAACCATGCAGAATGATGCCATGAAATAATTTATTCTCAGAGCCTGTCTACAGCTAGTTCTCACCATTAAGTATCAAACCACTTACTTAATAGCTGCCTGTTTCCAAGTGGGTTTGTATGTAAAACTTAATTCCATATATAGAGAATGAGAAAATATCAAATCAGGCCTCCAGAACGGGATCCTTCACAGAAAGAATGTTAAAACAGCTGAAGAGAGAGAAAGAGACATTTGAAATCTCTCCAAGAGTCAGATGCTTAATTTCTGGCCAGATTTCAGGGGCTGGAACTTCTTCCTGGATTTAGTGCTTAAGTCATATAGGGTACACATAACTGCTCTTCACTTTCTCCTGCTTCAGGACTTACTGAAGGAGAGAATGGAACCTTGGCTCTCCTACAAATTAGAGAAGAATTTTAACTATTCAAAAGAAAACTAAAAGGTGGGAACAAGAGAATAAGATAATTTCTGGCCTTGCTGGGTGCTAGGGGGAGAAGAAACTTCTATTTTTCTTTGAATTAGAACTGATAGCTGTTTTTCTGGGTACTGGTTCTCAAGCGGCGCACCTCTGAGTGAATTACACATGTGTGGAGATTTGAAGGAAAATTTCTGTCATTCATCCTTTCCCAGTTGCTAGCTTTGGATGGCATCTCAACAAGAGCGCTGCCTGTTGGTAGCTCCCAACAACTGTCCTGCTGGTCCTGGATGTCATTCTGAAGTACGACAGATGTGTCCCCATACACTTTATAACAGGAGTCTAAGCTCTAATATTGGATTCTGGATTCTAGCCTGGGGAAAACAATGCTGCAAAATTCATCGTTACTTACATCCTTATAGATGCTTAATTCCCTCCAGCATCAATGGGAACCAAATTTGTAGGTAGGGTTGAAAATCTCACCTAATATTTGCATTCAACAAAGTGAAGCTTGTGATGCAAGTTTGTGATACTTGAAGCTTGTGATTGTTCCACTCTACACTGCTCTGTTGCTGTACCACCATATATATATGTTATATACAATATAATATTTTCTGGTTTAACTATATATAATGGAATAGTGAAACGCTACTACTCTGGAACGTTTTTATCGCATTAGGAAATGCATGATTTAACTAAAAGTTTGGGGGGGTGCATGGTTTTTTTTTAAGTAACAAACCTGTATAGAATCTTAGGTTTGATCTGGACATAAAAAAATAGTGGCAAAACAATGTAAATATTTAGAAGCACAGGACCATTAAATTACTTTTCTGGATAGGAGTAGATTTTCTTTAAGAAAACTTAACATTCTGATGGGCTTTGGTGGTCGGAAGAGGGAGCTCTTAAACTATGGCATGGTGTTTCTAATAGTCAGATTCTAAAAAGTACACCTTTATTCCTTGCATTATTAAAATTAAATTCTTGAGTGCTTAAAATATTTTAAAGTGGCCCACTCAGTCAAAACAGTGTATCCAAGATGTTAATGGTGCCTTTTGAAAACATATAAACATGTAAGAAAAAGGGGCAAGAATAGCAAAACCTGAAACCAAAAATTAAAGCAGAAATAGCTTGTATCTCCTATTAAATAAAAATCTCATACATGCATACAATCTGAGAGAAAGTATTTACTTATTTAATTAAAAGCTTCTCTAAGACATTGCTGAGAAAGGTTATTGTTTGTACATAATAATAATTAAAAACCCAAAGCTTATCACAGAGTGTCTGTGTGTTATTTATCTACAACCAGTCAATAAATAAATAAATACATAAATAATACTTGATCATCTATTTAGATCCAGACCAAAATTATCAACATAAATACATCCATAACACTAACTGAATCTGATGTTCTAGTGTCATTTCTCAGGAAGATTTTTCAAAGCCATGGATAGGACTTAAGCTGATGGTACTGACATATGTAGGTCACTCAAGATGGGATTTATTTCACCTGCTACAGTCATCTAGGAGTTAGGTACCTAGTTGTTGAAGCTCTCCCTATTGACAGTGTAATGAGACCGGTACTATTAATGAAGGAATGATTTACCCATCCTGACACAGGTCTCCGAGATATGAAACACCCTTTTTGTGAACTTAATTCTTTTAATTCATTAGACAGCTAGCTCTAAATACTTCAGTTTTAGATTGATAAGTCTGGCTGAATACAATGCCTTTTTGTCTTTCATTAGACAGGAACTCATCCTTAGGTTATCCAGGCCATCCACTCAAGGCTGTAGTACATCATAAGACCTATGAGAAACCCATGGAGACAGGGAGATGGAGACAGGCCTCGGGTCTAAGGCATATCAAATAACATCAGATGCCTCTGTTACAAAATGTCAACATAAAGAAATGGTGAGCTTTAAAACAGGAGTCTGCATTTATCAACATTTGAATTCTAGAAAAACTTCTTTCAGAGAACATTTTTCATCCTTATCTATTAGTCCACTTACTGAAGAAATCATCAGAAGAAATCATTCAAAGAAATTAAGCAATTTAGTACAGCAGCAGTGAAGGTTAATCCTATAAAAGGCTGCACCAGCAATAAGGTCCCCAGCAGGTCAAGGGAATGATTATTCCCCTCTATTTGGTACCTGTGAGATTATCAGGTTCAGCTTTTGGTCCCATAGTACCAGAAAGATGTTGACACAGTGGCGCAAGTCCAGAAGGGGGTCACCAAAATAATTAGGAGGTGACACGCACAACATTCAAGAAGATATTCAAAGCTTAACTGGGCAGGATTCTAGGCCATCTAATCTACTTCTGAAGTTTGTTCTTGCTTTGAGCAAGGAATTGGAGCACGGGACCTCCAGAGGTGCCTTCCAATCTAAATTATTTTACTTTTTTATGATTTTATATAGAACTTGAGGGTTGATTCTGAACCTCTCAGGATACTCATAGTGTATCTAAATGTCTGCATGGCTTCTCTGATTTTTGCTAGTAGGAACAGGGGAAATTAGGGTTGGAAGAATATCTGTCCTATATTTCTAAGTACTTTCAGTTGAGAACATGCCAGATGGAGACATTTTCTTATTTGTAAGTGCATGAGCACAACAGAGGTGGAGAGGGATTACTGTAACAGCTAGCTGATTTCCCAGGCAGTTCAAAACACCATGTACTTCTGCAAGATCTATTTACATTATAGCTGTTCTTGTGCCAGTGGCAGGATCAGGACCAGACACTAGCCTCTTTCCAAAGATGTCTGTAAAAGATTTAATTTATTACTAGATATGAAGTAGACGTACCTTTTCTTGAATCAGGATGAATAAAAGCAATTTCCCAAAGGAAAAAAAATACTATAATACTAATATATATCAAAGGAGTCTTTTAAGTCCAACAAGAAATGCACTTGAGCAGGAAAATGAGTGCTCAAGTAGGTCCATAATGTATGGCCAGTCTCCTGAACTATCATGTTATCTGTGTTACATATTATGGCTTAATATATAGCAATATATATTTACTTTAATAATGGATGATAAATAAATAAACTTTGGAAGGAAATTCCTTGTTGTAGTTAAGAACGATATTCAAAGAAATAACTCGTATCATGACAAAATGTGAATAGAATTATATGGAAAATTAGAAAATATACCATACCTTACCAGAAAGAAAATCCTCAATGGGTTTTCTATCTTAGTGGCTTGTAAAAAAAGTAGTAATTTCTTGTAAATATGAACATATCTACCTAATCAGTATTCTACTAGATTTCATGAGAATCAAAAAACCCTGAAAGCTTTTGTTCCTGGAGCTATCGAACTTTGCACCAGATGGCCCTCTGACATTCATATGTGTTAAAATGACAATTATATCATTCATTATGATATAACATCACTGGATTAATTACAGGAACTGCTTACTGGTAAAATATATTTTTAGCAATTAAAGCAATTTAGGAAAAGCAAGGAGGTAAGTAAGCAAATCTGATCAGAAATGTCTCCAGTGACCATGAAGCACAGCATGAGAACCACTATGCTAAACTGCATTAACATTTTTTCTGACCTTTTTGTTTATACTGTAATGCTCTTTTATCTAGCATCCTCTTGATGTTAGAAGGATGAATTATTTCTTGCATTTATCAAATAAAAATTCTCTATCTTGCACAGGTTTACCAGTCTCTTGAAAAATTCAAGAATGCCTTTTAATATATTCTATTAAGTTTGGTGTCAAGGTCAAATTGCTATAATTTTGTTCTTCAGTAGTTACATTCTGACAGATACATATTTTAAAAATATAAAAAAATTAAATAAAAATAATTCCTGTTATACATCTACAGTATCTGGAGAAATTATTCTAAAAAGGACTAAGTGTGTCATTCCCTTATCTATATTCTTTCTGACTGGTTTACCACAAAAAAAACTTTATCAAAAGCAGTTCATTTTTATATATACTCCTCCAAAACACATTCTCTCTCTCTCTTTCTCATATGTAATCTTTATTATCTGCCACAGATGTGGAATGCAACAGATGAACTAGAAAAATATTGTGCTAAAGTGACTTCCTATACGGCACTATCAATTTGTAATAAGGGATGAAAGACTGATGAGTCATTGTGAACAATCGTGAAAGAAGCAGAGCACTTAAAAAAATTCTTCTGGTTTTCATAATTGACTATTTGTGCACAGCAGTAGAGATGATTGGTAAAACTCACCCACCAAGCTAGATAAAATAAGCTCTGTAAAACTGGGAGGTGGACATCTGGCAAACTAGAATTATATGTATGTATAAAAGACAAGTTTTAAGTCAATGAAAGCTTCACATTTATTTTTTATTAGTTTAGTATGCTTAAGTAAGCCAAAAGACTTAAGAAGCTTATTCATAATTTTTTTTTGATTCACAAGACCTAATGGAATCCACAATCCACTTAATGGAACCTAGAATAAATATCAACTAGAAATCACAATATGTTTCTAGATGAAATGAAACAAATGGATTGAATTTTCAGACCTTCTGTTTGTCTGTGTTCATGCCTTATGTGTCCTAGCAGAATACATGGTTGACTGGAAAGTTTTTTCTTAAAGCCTTTACTGGGCTAAAGATTTTCTGTAATCCAATTATTTCTAAATAAGGATTTATCCATAGAAAAACATGATGAATTCTTCCTAAGCAAGATTAAATGTTCAAATTCATTTTCTATTTTAAAAATTGTATTAAAACTTAAAATGAGACAATAAATAATTATGTACTGTATTAATTAATTTTTTTAAAAAATCCACAGACTATTATCCACAGACTAAATCACAGAAAATTTTCATACAATAAAAATTAACACACATAGCATAAATTTTTTAGTGATTTTGAACCAGTTGGGTATTTATATCTAGAGGAGGAGGGGAGAACTATATCCAGAAATTACATATAAATAAAAGAAAGAAGATAAAAACAAGTTTTAAACTGCTTTACACATTCCAAATATAGCCTAAAAGAAAAAGTTATTAGCATTTCAACCTTTTGACATGTGAGCCCTTCATAGTCAAGAGACCTTTATAATAAACTCTGTTCATACCAATTTCCAAAGAAAAATAGTATAATCACTCATATTCAGATAAGGTTGTATTCTCAGTCACTTCCTTATTTCCTTCTGCTCAACAAGGATGTTTCCTTTTTTTGTGTGTAATTGAAATTACAAAGAACTCTTACCCTAATCATAGTCACAAAATAAGAGCTCTTGGCATGTTTAGTTAATCACAATTTCATAGCAAACATAATAAAAAAACATAGACTGAAAGATCTAAGGAAAACTATCTTTCTTTTTGACTAAGTCATTGAACTAATTTTAAGAACACTGTTCATTGCCTGTGAGTGGGACCCTCCTGGCAGATTTGCCCCATCCCTTATGAATTGAGAAATTTCTTCATGGCATTTATGCTGTTCTAGCGGTTGAATTACATGTCTATGCAGCAGCAGATGTCCCAAAGAAAAATATGGCTTTATATCAGAATCTGGGCATTTTTATACCAAGCAGCAGTTACTGGAAGATTTTTGTCCCCGCAAAGATAGGATTTAGCGTGATCATCAGTGGTGTTACAGAGCAACCCCTGATTTTTCATCCTTTGCTTATGGAAAATTAAATAATTAGCACACTTGTGTCACAGAGGTCATGATATTTTAAGCTAAGGGAAAAGAAAATGCATCAAACCTAAGTGTAATAGTTACTGTATACAGTATTCCAATACATCCCAAAACTTCCCAGAATTTTGGGATGTTTCTTTGTGTGATTATCTCATAACAGTGTACTTCTGTCAGAGTGACAAAAGTGCTGTGAGCTATTACTCCAGACTTTCTAATTTCTGCAAATTACAAATAATTAAAAAAAAAAAAAAAAAGTAATTTCTATTTACAACAAGTTATGTCATACAACATGGATGTTTCAGTGTCAGAACATCTGAAGATATTCAAAAGACATGGAGTTAGGGGTTGCAGCATGCGAGAAAAGGAAACTGTATAATTAATCACTGTGAATTTAATAATTTCCTATCTTAAATACTTTGAAGAGAAGGGCAAAAGAAAGTTAGACATGTATGCATTAAAGTGTACTATAAGACTTTAATTTCTCTTCAAAAGAAGTTAATTAATAGGTACTAATAGAACCACATTACAAAAAAAATACAAAATGTATTCTTTTGATAGATTTAGTGTATTTAATGTTATTCATTTCTTAATATATGTGTAAACAGAAGTAGATATACAAGTTAGCAATAAAGTTTGCATTTCAGTCATGTTTTTTTCAGTTCCTTTGAGTTTATGTCCTCTTTGGGTATGACTTCATAGTCACAGGGAAGGTTTTGTGGAAAAAAAGAACAAAAAGAGAATCCTTACATACAGGATTTTTTTTTTTTTTTTTCCTTGGTCATCCATTAAAGTCAATTTTAAATTATCATTTAGTGTACATGCTAAAATAAATTTAGGTGTAAGGTGTGTTCAGTGACACTTATTAGTCTTCAGTGCCTCGGTGCCTCTGTAAGGACTGTGCATGCATACTTTAGAAATATTACTTTGTTAAGCTTGTCAATATTTTCAGGGGTCTGGAGCAGACAGATTAGACTGTACCTTAAATTTGAAGCCTCTATTAAGTGAATGATACTAGAAGACAAGAAAATAATCCAGAAGACCTCAGGAAGTTAATAAATAAGGAGACCAAAAAAGCTGGAAAAGTCTACTTATGTGTGTTGAACAGAATAAATTCCATCACTTAAGCTAGTGATAAATTAATGGAAATTCAGTGCTGCAAATTCATATTGCCTGATATTCTGACCTTTATAGTATTATTATTTGTAAACTGGGAGTCTTCAAGTGAGTCAGACAATTATTCTCACCAAAGGCAAAGCCCATAGCAAGTGTAAATTTTAAGAGAGAGTGGCTTTGAATGATGTGCCTTAATACATTAACAATACATTTTTCATGAACAGACAACTGAAGCAGCACCATCTGGAGCATTTCCCAATCTAACAAGCATAATCAAAATGGCTTCTTGAAAAATGCTCCTCAAAATAGGGAAGAGTCCTTCAGTTTGGCAAAGAAATGGCACTGTTATGACTGTCACTAAAACTTTTAGGTGATGACATCTGCAATTTTACAGAAAATATCTGTATGTATACAGAATTCATTAAAAATGAAAAAAAAAAAAAAAAGATTATCCATAATAGTTATAAAAATACAAAATAACTTTTTTCAATAGGTTTTGATGAGAAACATTTTTAGATAATCTGGAGTATTTCATTAGAAAGTAGACACAATAATTTTGGGTTTGATACATTACACAGCAGTTACATGGTGCCATTCCTTCATCTCATGTTTCTGTTCTTTTCACCCATCAACTCTTTCATTATGATTACTGAAAAGGTAGTGTAAAGTGGTAATGAATAAAGTATTAAAAATGAGAAATACATCATTTTTTTCCAATTAAAAAAAAAAAACAAACACTAAAATCAGAGCAAAAGAGTTCAGAAATACCTTTACAAAAACATCAGCAAACATAAAATATTTTTATTAAAAAAGTAAATTTTAACTTTTCTAATAAAGAAATAAAGAATGTAAATGCCAATGAAAAATGTGCCTGCATGTTACTTTGAATGTTTATATGTTTTTTGGTAATAGAGTTGTCTTGTTAGACTGATGTTACACAACCATTGTTTTACTAACTTCGGAATTATTCCTCTTGACACTGACCCTTGTGAATAAGGGAAGAACTGGTTACAGATACTTCATGTGTCAAGCAATCATCCTTTGGTATGCATGATTTCAGAATTATTTATGAGTACAGAAAAATATTTTAAAGGAAAACTCCTTTTAAAATTTATGCTGGGCTTTACTGAATTCCTATTCTTATGTGAGATGATTAAACCTATGCGTGCTAATTATCTGGTCCATTATTCTTCTGAAATAGTAGGAGGAATAAATAAAATATTCATAACATAAACAAGGTAAGATAGTCTTGAAAAGTAGGAGACCAGAAAGTAATAACAACATAATAAAAGCACCTTTCTTTAGCTAGTAGAGTATTCCCTAGGGTAATACTCTTGGAAGGAAATTTGAATAATGATAAAACCACTCTTGCAGCAAGATTTTCAGTTTAATGGTTGACATCAGTCATTTAGATGTTTTACTTAATCCTGCAAAGAGTTTGTTTCTTGAGCTACCCTGGCAGTCAAACTCATTTTTTTCTTGTGGGGGAGGTGGGGGAAAGCGCTAAAAAATTGCCAGAGTAAAAACTGCTTTGTATAGTAAGGTCATAGACTGTGATAAGGCTGACTGAACTTGGATTTTGAGCAGCTTTAGGTGTCTTCAGCTAGGGACATCCAAATTGTTTAAGACAGCATGGAACCATAAAAGCAGTTTTACCCCTTTGACATGACCAACATTTTTATTTGCCTTGCATTAAATATCCATTCTATTTTTTGGAAAGGCGTTTTAGTAACCAAAGTCAGGAATCATGGTAATAGCCATTTATTTTTTTTAGTGCATAAGAATACAGTCCCTTTAACTTTGTGTTTTGGGTTGTAACATCAAATATTAGCAAGTATTTATAGACTAAGCAGGCGAAGGGGACAGGGAAGTGAGATCAGGAGGAAGACTGAAAAGGCTGTGGCAGAGTCAAGGGAGTAGACAAGTAGAAGAAAACAGGACTGGAGCAGGGAATGGACAAAAGATAGACAAACAGTGCATAGTATGAGGGAAGTGGATGGGCATTACCAAACTCATGGGAAGGCAGAGAAAAGGATACTTTGGTAATGAATTAGAAATAAATTAAGAAAACTTCAGGGGAAGTCTGAAGGTCAAAAAGAAGAACTTTTATTATGACAAATGTGAGTAGAATTGTAAAGAAAATTAGAAAAAGTACCTAAAGTTACCAAAAAGAAAAGTCCTTGTTGGGTTTGCTTTCTTGGTGGCTTGTAAAAAAAAAAAAAAAAGATACGGGTATTTGACAAGGTTTGGACTCAAGCATCGAGCGTGTGAGTGTGATGGGATGGAAGGGGAGGGGAAAGGCAGCTTCCTGGCCTTTAAATCTCTTCCCCACTTTTGACTCTGGTGGATAGATTCTTGAGATGTTGAGCAGGTGGAAGAGTGCATAGCCATGCTCACCCTGAGCAAAACAAACACTACTTCAAGTCTTCCATGGCAATTTTTGATATACATGCGGAACCCACCTCAGGAAGAGCCTCCTCTGGAGTTTTAACCCAAACTTTATCTCAACAAAGGTGAGATCCACAGTCTGGAGCCTGCTCTAGATTTTGCCTTAGTCAGGCAGACCATGTCAGTCTTTTCTCAAGTCTAATGCCTGCACAATTTTTCTTTTTCATAGAGAGAGGGAAGATTTATTATCTGGTCAATTGTTTTTCTTATGTATACATTCTTTCTCATATAACCAGGTTAGGATGATATAATGGCCCTTGAATGTAAAGTAAGTGAGTTTTGAATCACCGGTGACACTAGTCAAGGGAACTTGCTTTGTACCTCTGCATATTTTTTTTTATATAATGAGGTTAATTATACTAAAATTAGTTAAATTGATATTTCTATGGTACTGTTTTCAAACCAGTCAGTCATAACCTTGGAAAAGAGTTGAAATTTAAATAATTTGTTCTTAATTCAGTTATGTATACTGCCACTATTTCAAGTTGGTTTTATTAAATTAGAAGTTCACAAAAATAAAATATTTTCAGGGCATCTTTTCATAACTGTCTTTATATGCTACTGAGCAGAGATTTATGGGTGGAATCATTGAAATTTAGTAACAAGTACTAATTGCTTTAATTAAAGAGTTCTTTTTAGCATTCTCCTGAGTAGTAGTAAGTCTCCTGCTTGTCTGTATACTACGATAGTGCTTCAAGCTGTTCTCCATTTGTCACACACATAAAGCAAGATTGAGTCTTGTCTGGGAATTAGTGCAAGCACTGTGCACAAAAACTAGAGTACAACAGGAAATTTTATCAGTGCTTATTAGTCAAATAAACTGACCTCTTCACCAAAATGGAAGTAATGCCTTCCTTGGAATAATGCAGGAAATTCCAATGGTATAAATAGAGTTTTTCAGGTGATAGGCAAGTTAATACTGAATCTTTACAGACACTTCAACTTTTTTTACTGTAATAAAAGGTATTTCTGGCTAGACTGAGAGTATACTTGTACCACCTGTACAACAGGTAAATTGACTGTTTAGTAGGTAGAGGGTATACTTACAAGTAAAAAAGTCCTTTTTATGTTTTGCCATTTATTCCATGCTTTTTTGTGTTCCTAAGAATATTTTAATCATGAACTAGTCTGAAACATTTCAAAGAACTCTAAGAAAGGGGCAGTATAATCCCACACCTTAACTCTCCCCGCAAAATACTAACCCATTTCTCTCTTATTCTGCCTGCCTGCCTTCTCATCCTCAAGAGAGGTATATTTTTTTATATCAAAGTTTACCACAATTGTTGTTTTGAGGGGATGGAAGGATTTGGAAAAAGAATAATTGTCACAAGTGAAAGAGAATAAATGGTTTGGATTCTGATTTTATTTAAGTGTCAGCTAAACCTCTAACTGCTCAGTTTTTATGATGTTTCGTTAAGTATGTTCAGAAGCAGGAATTCAGTCATTTGAGGAATGCTGTTGATGATAGAAATTTAGGCATAGAATTTCTATAGGGCTACACACCAGTCAAAAGCTAAGTGCAACTTTAGAAAATCAAATTGTTGGATTTGGGTATGCTGTAGACCATAAGTGAGATAACCAAGGATCCTTCTGTGAATCTGCTCTTCAGTCAGCATGTCTTGAGCCAGATGAGTGAAATAGATCTTTTTAATCATGGAAGATTTGAAATATTTCCATGGAGTTGGTGGCAGCTAGAGTAAGTTAACACACAATATTTTAGTTAAAAAGTTATTCAGCTTAAAGTATTTTCCGAAGACCATCACATCTCTTCTAAGCACAGCCTTTGAAAAGGTGTTCCCAGTTGCAGATTTAAATTTACATAGACTGGGCCTTACACGTTGTTTTCATAATTTGTCAGCAATAATGTCAAAACATTTACTCTTTAAATTTATGTAGTTTTGCAGAAGTACTGTTTTTTAATAATTTGGAATAAATCTGTGTTTTTAAATACAATTCTCTGGCTATGCATTTTCTTAACTTACCACTGATATTTCAATACTGTGTTTGCATTTTTGTTTAAATTATAGCATTATGCTTGTTAAAATACTTTGATATAAAATTACACTAAATATAGCCTAGGACCACAAAAGTAGATGAAAAGCAGGCACAAGACAGAGTTGAACAGAAAGATTTAATTGCATTAACTCATAAGTACAAAGAAGCGTTAGGCTTGCACCCACCTTCCAATAAATACTTAGTTAAATCATTACAAAGTTAAGTGTCTCTTGTCATATGATAATTAATCATTCTAAATCCTAGAACTCACCTTGGGGATAGTTTGGGGACAGGTAAGAAGACATTGAGAAGACAGGGCAGAGAGACACGATGTATGCAAATAGCTAAACTTCAAATGCAGTAGACAGCAAGAGGCAAAGTACTTTCTTGATAATGTACATTCACATGTGACTTAGGAGACAGCAAGCCACATGTCTTTATGACAACTTCAAAAAATTTAAAATCCCCTGGCAAGTGGGAAAAAGGTATATTTGTTGGGTTTTTTTGCCGGAGTTTGTTTGGATCGGTATCTGACGACGGAGTGGGAGTCGCGGTACCGGAGTAATGATGAGTCCCAATATGGGTATGGTCATTCTCCTTTATTACAGCTTATAGCAGCACTTATATAGCCCCCAACCTTATACATGCGCCTCGTGTGAGATAATGATTGGTTACATGCAATTGTTCACGCGCTTGTAACTCAGCTATGATTTGTGCTAGCCTTCTGTCCACGCGCCTTCATTCTGTAACATCTGCGTCCTTGCTGACATCCTCTTTTACCTGCTTTTCAGTCCAACTTCTTTGATTTCTTGCCAAGTACTCAGTTTCTCAAAACTTCCCTATCTCTGTAAACGACCTTCAAGCTTAGCACAGCCTGCAGCTGCCTAGTTTGGATCACTCATTATGTGTCTTCCCACAGTTTTTTGTTTTGTTGTTTTTTTTTTTTTTTAATTAGGACATAAGTAAAGGTGCAGGTAGTATGTTCTAGCGCTTGCTACAGGTATGTCTCGTTGTTGTATACATTAAATGTATACATCCTGTGTACATTTTTACTCTTACTGGGGAGTGAGTTCAGAGATAAACTTAGCCTTCCAGTATCTAGTTTAAATAACCCAATATGAGGGTATTTGACACAGTATATAACTATATATATAGCTATATATGTGTGTGTATATACGTATATATAACTATAGTTTTTTGTATATATGTATACATAACTATGTATATAGTTATATACTTGTGTGTACAAAGTATGTAACTTCTCATTTTTCTATATGAGAAAGAGTTTGGGACTCCCTTGAACACTGATAACACTGGTCTGATACTACTTACACCAGTAATCCCATAAACTTTGTTAAAATTATTCACATAAATATATTTTAAGTGATTACGGAAGTCAGCTGACACAAAATGTAGATTGCGTAACACAATGACCTTGCAGTGTCTGATTTGGAGCTGCAACAAAAAAAAGCCAAACAAAACCAAAAAAGAACAACCCCAAACCCACACAAAACTGTCTAAAGAGAGTTTCTGCAATCTCATGTAATAACTGAAAATGTTTTTTTTGGTGAAAAAAAAGTTTCATTTGTGGTATCTAGTTAACTTAGAGCTGTCTGTTTAAAAAGGTTGGAACATCTTCGGAGTAGCAATTAAATGGTCCCTCTGCCAAAGGTTACTGGAAAAATGGCAATCAGAACAACACGTTTAAAGTAGAAAGATATGATTTAACTTTTATTAAGCAAAGGGAAAATGTTTTATTTCTCTGTAATGCCAAGGAGTAGATATTTACTGAGTCAGCCTATTAATTACCTATGTTTACCAAGAGATCGTGTATGCAGCTGAAGAAATGACCAGCTGTGATTGGTCCCTACCTCAGGGGAGCCAGGGACGATTCTTGTTAGATTGGAATGACACAAATCTGGATCCTGACCAGCTGAAGCAGACTTTCCTCTTCCAATATGCCCCTATTTCCCTGCTGAGAAGCCTTCTGCCAGAACAGACCCTTGTCAAAGTTCTCAGTGTGGCTTGTCCATCACCATGATGAATCAGCATTTTATTCTGTAACAGGTTTACAATGAGAATTAGTTATTTAGCTGCTTCCATCTTTAATGAAGAATGATAAGCATAAATATTTTAAATCAAATTGGATTCTAATTAGTTTGCTTAGGGAGCTTCAAAACAAAATTCTGTGTTTCTTATAACACTTTCTCTCTTGCATATGTAACATACCTACCCCTTAAAGAGAAACTTCAAGCCAAATTCTGAAAGGGACAGACTGTGCATTTGTTATACATAAAATCTATTTATATCAATAAAAAAGTGCTATTAAAATATCAAGAGAGAAAAATCACATAACAGCCAGTAAAAACATAAATTGAATGTTATTTTTCACCAAAAAAATCCAATTTGTAACTAAAGATGTGTACCTTTCAAATTACCATTTCCTATTTAGAATTTTTTTTTGCCACAAGCTATTCCTGTTTCCAGGTGTCCCCATATCTGGGGGCTAGATTAATGTAATTAATGTAATTAATCAATGTAATTAATTTATCATCAGTTTCTCTTATGATCATGTTATACAAAATGAAAGTTGTAACACAATCTCTTACTTTCTTTCACTTTATTGAGAAAATTATGTAAAAGCTTAAACTTCCACACATAGAGCTAATGAGCCTTCAGACATCCTTTATTAGGCACCAGGAAGCTCTAATTAAATTTTGTGATTTATTTATTTTTTTGACAGAACTTAATTTCTCTTCCCAAATTAGAAATAGTTTTGTTGTTGTTACCTTCCTTCCTTCAAAATTGCTTAGATGTGATTGGTATTGCAGTTCCCAATGCTGTACATGGTATTTTGACTTCATCAGACTACTTTCTTATTTTCGTTCATTTATTCTCTCCTTCAGTTTATGCCTGTTCTTTTGAACACCCAGGTTTTTGGTTTTGTTTGTTTGTTTGTTTGTTTGTTTTTTCCCGGAACGTTTCTTTTCTTTAATTCTGTAAATGGTTGAAATAAACTGCCTGATCAAGAGGTCCTGTCTCTGTAATATTTATGGTAAAGGATAAAGGGAAAGA
>NW_009212265.1:15443-18656 GCF_000690835.1 Fulmarus glacialis
ATGCTTCTCCACTGCTAGGACACAACATCCAATTCTATTATGTACTGTATGTCAACTGAAAGCTCCAAGTCTTAAGAGTCCCTCAAATGCATTCCTAATGTCACAGTGGAATTGTGGGTGGAGTGGCTAGAAGAACTGTGATATTTAATCTAACATTTGTTTGCTAAGCTGGGTGGGTAGAGAGTGGAGAATGATTTCTAGTTTAAGATTTCCATTCTAACAGATACACACAGTATCTCTCTTTCACACACACTCTCCCTCTAATTGCCTCCCCAGCCCCTCTGGGCCGGGCTGGACCTGCACCATGGATCCAGGGGAACCAGACACTCACTCTGACCACTGAGCACAACTAAGTCCCAGTCTCAATGCATAGATTTTCCACCTTGGGCTTCATCTTCAGGGTGGAGTTGAAAGTTCAAGTATGGAGCTCCCACCACAAGGGGTGATAGTCTTCACAATTTTTTTAATTAGACTGTTGGCACAAGTCTTGAAAGTTACCAAGTCCCAGGACAACTTCTTTATCTAAGGCCAATTAATGGTTGTTACTGGGACTCCTATCACTCTCTGTTCTCCATCTCCAAATGCGTAACAAGGCTGTGAATCTGACAACAATTACATAACGAAGTTCACTTGTGCTTCTCTGTTTGCAAGCAGATGAATCATTAATCTAGTCAGTTCAAGCTGGGCAGTTGTAGTCCAGGCCTCACTTGCCTCAGTGGTGCTTTCAAATATGCATCACCACATGGTACCCAAGTACCACTCTCTTTCCTTATTCTGCCTCACACATCTTTCTAAATTTCCCAACCTTCCTCCATTGTAACCTATTGGCATCTACTAGACAAAGGAAAAAAATGTGTATAACATCATGTAAAGCCCAAGTCTGTTCCTGTTCTAAAAAACCTCCCATCTTTAGGTTTGGAGAACCCTACACAGAGACATATCTTCCACTATACTGTGACTTTTCCGGTCCTCAGTATGGTTAGATTTATTTTATTTTCATTTTGACAGGCTTTGCAACCTCTTCTGATTTTCCTTTGCAAATATTTGTGAAAGAGAATGTTTATTCATCTGAGTGTTCAGACAAATGCCAAACATGTAGCTGGGTTTCATTTAATTACATACATGCATTTCAGGAGGAAAAATGTATTAAATTGCACAGCTGGAACATCAGCTCTTGAATATAGAACACCTAAGAGGGATAGTTAACTAGTGAGCCATAGGGTGTTTGTTTTGTGTTTTGTTTTGTTTTGTACTTTCACACAAAAAACTTGTCATGTAAGAGCAAACATATTTGAAAACAAAAGCTTCATAACAAATTCTGCCAACAGAACCAGGAACAAAATAAATGATCAAATTGCATGTAAGAAGTTTTTTTCCAGCGTTTTCCATAATGATACTGATTTCAAGAGTAGTAAACAGAGATCCAAATTGTAGGTCTAAATAAATAAGTATTTAGGATGCCATACTGTCCTGGTTCCGGCTGGGACAGAGTTAACTTTCTTCCTACTAGCTTGGGGGGTGTGCTGTGTTTCAGGTTTGGTATGAGAGGAGCATTGATGGCCCATTGATGCTTTGGTTGTTGCTGGGTGGTGCTTGCAGCAGGGACCTTTTGTTTCTCTTTTCAGCCTCCCATGCCCTGCCACCCGCAGGGGAAGCTGGGGCGGGGGGAGCCTAGCTGGGGGAGTTGACCCAGTTAGCCAATGGGGTATTCTATACCATGTGACATCATGCTCAGTATAAAAAACAGGAGGGGGGGAGGCTCGCCCCCCATTTGTGACACGTGGTCGGCGGTTGGTGAGCGGTTGCATTGTGCATTGCCTGCTTTGTACATTCTGTTGTTGTTATCGTTGTTACTATTACTGTTCTACTTCATTGTATTTCAATTAGTAAACTGTTTTTATCTCAACCCGTAAGTTTTCCTACTTTTGCCCTCCCAACTGTCTCCCCCATCCTACTGGAGTGGGAGGGTGAGAGAGCAGCTGCGTGGGGTTTATTTGCTGGCTGGGGTTAAACCACGACACATACATTCATACATTGCCTTCTATGGAAAATCTATCTTTTAACTTCTAATATATTTCTGTGTCTGTTTTAAAATAATTTTAGTGGGTGAAAAAAATCTCAGATGTAAACTTATATCTTCAAGTAAGATTTCAGAAGTTTCAGGACAGCGTGAAAAAACGGTAACAGAAAAATCAAGCAACTTGGTAACTGCCTCCTTCTTTATCCTTTTCTCCCTTTAGAAAAAAACCCACCCATTTTAAAGAAATCATAGAATCATAGGATCATAGAATCATAGGATCATAAAATAGTTTGTGTTGGAAGGGACCTTTAAAAGTCATCTAGCCAAACCCCCCTGCCATGGGCAGGGAGATCTTCAACTAGATCAAGTTGCTCAGAGCCCCATCCAACCTGACTTTGAATTTTCCAGGGATAGGGAATCTACCACCTCTCTGGGTAACTTATTCCACTGTTTTACCACCCTCATTGTAAAAAATTTCTTCCTTATAACTAGTCTAAACCTACCCTCTTTTAGTTTAAAACCATTCCCCCTTGTCCTGTCACAAAAGGCCCTACTAAAAGGTTTGTCCCCATCTTTCTTATAAGCTCCCTTTAAGTACTGAAAGGCTGCAATTAGGTCTCCCCGAAGCCTTCTCTTCTCGAGGCTGAATAACCCCAGCTCTCTCAGCCTTTCTTCATGAGAGACGTTCCATGCCCCTGATCATTTTTGTGGCCCTCTTCTGGGCATGCTCCAACAGGTCCATGTCCTTCTTGTGTTGAGGGGTCCAGAGCTGGACGCAATACTGCAGGTGGGGTCTCACGAGAGCAGAGTAGAGGGGCAGAATCACCTCCCTCAACCTGCTGGCCACGCTTCTTTTGATGCAGCTCAGGATACGGTTTGGTCTTCTGGGCTGCGAGCACACGTTGCAGGCTCATGTCCAGCCTTTTGTCCACCAGTACCCCCAAGTCCTTCTTGGCAGGGCTGCTCTCAATCCCTTCATCCCCCAGCCTGTATTGATACTGGGGGGTGCCCCGACCCATGTGCAGGACCTTGCACTTGGCCTTGTTGAACCTCATGAGGTTCACAGGGACCCACTTCTTGAGCTTGTCCAGGTCCTTCTGGATGGCATCCTGCCCCTCAGGCCTGTCCCAGCTTGGTGTAATCTGCAAACTTGCTCAGGGTGCACATCCCACTGTCTATGTCATTGATGAAGA
>NW_009212266.1:0-20881 GCF_000690835.1 Fulmarus glacialis
GAGATCCCTGTACTCTTATCAAAGACATTAGCTTACTTTAAAGAACATCAGTGGTAGGAAAAAATTCATTTATCCTTATTCCATTTTGTTTCTCTTAATTCTTTTGCATAATACAGTATTTACTTTGATTCCTTTTTAGTCCAATAAATACATAATAGCTTGCCCTGACATAGACCTGGGGCCCTTCAGTTTAACTAAAAGCCAGGTCTGTGAAGGCCTCAACGAACAACCCTTCCAAAAGCCATTTGATTTAAATGAATCATATTTTTTAAATGGAGAATAACTATGTTTTCTTCAAAGCAACATAAACAAACACAGCAACCCAAAAGGCCAGATTTTGATCTTTGCAAGAGGATCGTCACTTGATGCGATTCTCCTGTTCCTCCCCCTGATGGCCCATGGTCAGTTCTCTGGTGCAGAGAAGAGAGCAGAGCCAGCTCCCCAGAGTGGTGAATAGGGACATGCCACTCTGCGCTTACACCGAGGCTTCAGAAGGGCTCTTTTGGTCATTTAATCCCAGCCACAGCTAACTACATCCAGGGCATTCCAGGCAGCTGTTTGTCTGATTTGTAATGTGTATATTTGACATCTAACATTTCTTGTGTAGGATCCAGGATACGTGCAGCCTCTGGTTTCCCCTCATGCCCTTAAATGCCGTGTGGTTTCAATTGCATTAAACTGTTTGAGAATATAGAAATTGTTTTTCTGTTTTTCTGGTGATGTGTATCTTGGATCAATTTAGTGAATATTTGTAGTGTAAAATATTGCTCCTTCGATATATTTTGTATTTCACTGTATTTTACAGTCTATTATCCTGAACAGCTGAAAGCCTTAAGTTGGGTGAATAGCCATGCCGTTCGCTTGGTTTTTTTCTTCTGCCTAACATGAATAAACTATAGCATTTCTGTGTTAAATGTTTGAATACCTTTCATCTCCCCAAAGGAGAAAGAAGATCTTCCTCTTGCTTGTCTGATTGCTAGCTTCTGTCTTGTCTTCTGACAGCAAATGGGACCTCAAGCAGTCAGCTGTCTACACCCAAATCAAAGCAGTCTCCGATCTCCACACCTACCAGCCCAGGGAGCCTCCGTAAGCACAAGGTATTACGTTTCTTATACCTTACTACATCTGTTTCTTCCTTAGTCTGCTCAGATTTGTACGACATTTAAGTCATGGCCATATTCTCTGGAAGCACAACTCCTTACGTAGAAACAGTGGAGAATTTGGCCCATTACCTAAAAGGGTTGTCACTTGGGGCTCTAGCAAGATGATGAACAACAAATCATTGGCTTGTTTCTTCCACTGCAGTTATTAATGTGTGCTGGAGATCATCCATATGGATCAGAAGAGATAACTTAACCCTGAGCTTGTATCACTATGTGAAAAAGTTCACAGGTTATTGATGGATATGATCTTCATATAAATCCTCCTCTCCTGAAAAGTCTGAAGTGTTGGCAAATCTGGTCCATTAAACAGCAGAAGAAATGCAATGTTACTGAAGCTCTAAGACATTACTTTAATGATGCTTCTCAAGGATTTTTTTTTTAAATTATTTAAGGCCGTGCTCTGTTTTACAGGAAATAAGTGATTTTTTTACAGCTGGTGTAGTAATTGTGTTCTGGGACAGTAGCTGTTTTCAGGGTGTCTAACACTGTTAGCACAGCATCCTAGTAGAGATCAGTAAACCTGTGCTGGCTCATAGATAATTCATGTATTGATTTATTTAAAAGGTATAGCAGCAGTCACAGCTTTTTATGTTCCTGTTATTCAGTGCCATTCTGCGCTGAGTCCAGTTTGTCATTTCCATAGGCTTTCTCATTTCTGGAATAGCCAGTGTTGCTTCCAACAGTCTTTACTTGATACAGAAATTGGAACTTGGACACAAATGTAAGTGTGAGAGGAGGTCAGTGGGATTTTTCTTTAGTAACCAGAATGTACCTCTCAGCCCGAGTATGACTTTGAAAGCATTGACTTGAAATTCTGGAAAAGTAGTTAAAAAATTCTGAGGTTTTGCAGTCAGCCAGCCACATGTAATCTCACTGTGGTCTAGATTGCATGGGTTGGACTCATTTTGTTTGAGGATTATGTTTTTTCTCAAAGTGAGGAGTGGTAGCAGCAGCTGGACTACAGTTGTTATGATGATGGTGGAACAAAGCACAGAGAGGTCGATGGGAAGAATCCCCAGAAGTCCAGTGGGCTTTGGATTACACCTCTAACATGTAAGATTTTGGATCGCAGACCTTTGGACACGGGGTTGAATGGTACTGGGGGAGCCTTGGGTGGACTTCTGTCTTCTCAAAAATCAGATCTTTAAAATATTCCCAACATATGGAGAGGCTGTAGTCACCCAGCTTTATTTGAGTTTCTTTAACAAAGGCATAGCTGAATCCAAACGAAATCTGTGTTTTCCTCAGGACTTCACTCTGATCACGGCTGCTCAGTCTAAGTCTGAGGAAACGCACCAATTTTAGCACAATGGGTCCAGATTTATTATTAATTTATAACTGAGAACAGGATCTGGCCCATAGTCCGAATTCAACAACTGCTTGTGTGTATTTCAGCACAAGTAATGCTGTAAACTGCATGCTTTGCTTCAGCCATCAAGGACCTAAAATACTTTTCAAGCACTATCTCATTTAGGACTTTGGAGATGAGTATTTGCTTCCCGGTAAAGGCAAGTAAAACTCACCTTCTTTAATGTTTTCTGTATGTTTTCAGCTGGCTGATTTATGACCTTTCCAGTGAAGCCCCTAGAACATTTGTAATAGATGGCGACTGCTGAGGGCAAAACCAGTCCATCTATGAGCTTCTCCACTAACTTAAGCCAATCGGCAAACACGAACGTAGCATTTTAGGTTACCAGAATATTCATGCATCATTGTCTTCCTCCCAGGAACAATTTCCTGCTTATGATGAAATCACTTTTCTTTTTTTCCCCTAAATGATAAATGCTTAGGTTGAGTTCACCACAAAGTCTATGTTACCTCTTCTTCTATCAAGATTGTTGTGAATTTCCTTTCTGTGTATTCGGGCTTTTCTTCCTTTTGCTCACAGTTATTACCTGTGTGGGGGTCAGAGTTCAGAAAGCTCCAAGGAGAGCTTTAGCCCTTGGGCAGGTTTGTGTACCTAGTTCCATGCAGAACTTTAAGGAAGTGGAATAAGATGGTTACCCCAGAAAGGGTCCCTGGAAAAGCTTTACATTCAGCATTTGATCCAAATAATAAACTTGGGATTATCTTCTTAACCCTTCTAATTGATCAGAAATTACTTAAAATAAAGAATAAATCATGGAACACGTGATTTTCCTAGAGATTTGTCCTAAGGGTAGCTGTCAAATCAAGGTAAGACTCTTTATTGTGGACTTAGGTTCAAAGATACCTGTTTAAGGAAAGGTCCTGCTCTTTCATGCATGTGCTATAATGGACACATTGATCCAGAAGCGATAAAAAAATACTTCTCAAACTTACCACGGAACAGTCATCTTTCTTCTGGTACCAAGATTCTCTTGCTCCACTGTGCAAGTAACCTGCCTTGATTTTAGCCTTGAACAACCTGGACAACTGGTCAGCCCCTCCAGTAACCAGTGCACGAGCCTCCCACCCTGTCCCTACGAACTGCACGGAACTGGACCATTTGACTGCTTCCTTGCACATGACCAAAGGTGGAAACTGATTGTGTGAGTTAACATTTATTTCTTTCTTTCTACAGGACTTGTATCTGCCTCTGTCTTTGGATGACTCTGATTCCCTTGGAGATTCCATGTAAAGCGACACGAAGCTAAATGTCCATATTGCAAGCTTTGTTTAAGATACAGTAGAGTACTTCTGCCAAAATAAGCAGATAGGTGACTGGTGCTTTCAAATCAGACAAAGGACACACAGTTATATGTAATTTTTTTTCTGTGATTTATCCTCTGTGCCACAAATCAACACCTACCACTCTATAGAGATAGAGGGATACCATTCTTCCAAGTCATAGGGATGCAAATGGACATTGCGAGCAATTTGGGGCCAATATGCCAATGATCCTATGCATTTCCCATTTTCTTCTGTTATCTCTTCTTGTGCTGCAACTATGTAATTTTCCTAGTGATAGTCAAGTAGCTCCCCCTGGAAGTGTGCAAATGGATCGCTTACTGACCAGTTTGCAAGCTCAAGTAGAGCAAATGATATTCTCCACCTGTCCAAACTGCCAACATTTGCCAGCTCACCTGCTCCTCATTTCCAGCCCTGATTTTAGCACCTGCATACTAACTAGTATTGGTTTTATTGTTGGAGGGCAGGAAGGGAAATTACTTACTAGTTTGGTGCTTAATATGCCAGCAGAAGCTTGGATGAAATTAGGAATGATTGCATAAGATGCTAAGTAAGGTTAGTACAATAGTGATTAAAATACTGGGATTTTTTTATTAATGATTAAGCAAAAAAATGTAAGTCAGCTGAGTTATCTGGAGTGGAACACCTTTCACATATGATCCAAAGATACTGCTAGCTGGTAACAAATTTTTATACCTACCCTATGGTATCTCTCTATCTCTGTTTGTAACAGTAATGCCTTGTGAACAGCCAACACTGAAAACACTGTGAAAATTTGTTTTCAGGTTTGACACCCTATAGGTCACTTTTTATAGCAAAAAATCAATACACTTTTTATAAAGGAAAACCTTGTATCTGTGTTTTGGGAGTAAGGATTCAAGCTCCTCCTTTTTTATAAAAGCTGGTAATTTTCTTTTGTTTAAAAAACACATTCAGAAAAATGTACAAAAAAACCAACCAACAACTGCAAAACAGTAATAACAACAACTCAGTTTAGAAATCTTGTCATCACTGCCAAAACAGACGCATGTAGGGGGGGAAAAAAGGTCAATTCAAAATATTGAACGTTTTGATAGTTTTTGTAATGTTTAAGACTACATATTTGGTTTTTTAGACTTCAGTATTCCTAACTATGGCCAAATTCTCTACTTACATAACAAATGGAATTTTGTGGTGTTCAAAAACCCGTATTTTAAGAAATTCTTCTATCTGAAAAAACAAACTTACTGTATTTAGAGAAACCTTTTGCTTTTATTAATCAGTAATGACTCCTACAGAATGCAAAGTTCATCTATTCACGCAGGGCTGGTGGTTTTTACTAGCCGAAGCTTTGTCATAGGCTAGCTGGCATTGCCTCCCTTTCTCATGGAATAAGCTTTTGACGAAACTGATTATTACAGAACTTTACCTAAATGAAATCTGTGCAATCAAATCTTTCTTTGTTGCTCTATTTGCCTTTTTTTCAACATACACACCTATTCCCTATTGCCCTGCAACCCCTTGTGATTAGAATGAATTGTAACGTTGTGATGTTTGATGTTACATGAATGCTGGGTTGTTCCCAAAGCCACTCCACGTTTTGTTTGCTTGCATTGCTGGTATGAAACAATCTGTGCAGGCTGCATCTTTAGAGGTTCACGTGATGATACATATAATGCAACTTAAAAAAGAGATTTATCTGAGAGAGGCCAGGATTGGGAATTATCAAGGGGTCACAGTTATCATGCACCAAATTTGCACCCAGTGATCTTAGTGCATGATCATTTACACCCAGAGTTTTGCACAAGAAATCATTTGTTCCCACAAATAACTTCATTTAATTGAATAACTCCCTGACTATGCGACTGCTAAATGATCGTTTCACCTATTGTATATAGAATCCTGGTTTTAGTTCAAAGGCTAAGGGCTCATGTTCAAGGTTTGTGGGGGAAGGGATGGTAGTGCGGACAAAGCATAGGTGCAGTAGTCAGGACACCTTCATTCAGCCCTTGGCGTTGCTAAATTTAGTGTCTGAACGGGAGCAGGTCTCTTAGTAACCCTGTGCCTCAATCTGTCTGTCTGTCCCTAGAGGGACAATACTGTTCTACCTCACTGGGGGTTGTGAGGCCAAATGTTGGTTAACATTTGTAAAGTGCTTTCAGATCCTCTAACAGAAGGTGCTGAAGTATTCTGGGTGCAGATTTGGTTATGGGTGCTAATTTTTGGCTGTTTAACCCTGTGGGTGCTACTGTAGACACTGGTCATGAGAAAATACGACTTTTTAAGCATAAGGATGTCAAAGGCCATGGTTATGCTAACAATATGACTCATCAGAGCTTTTGTCTTAGTAAAAGCTTTAGTGGGACGGATAATTTGACATGCTTTTACCCTCTCCTCTGTTCTGTTGGTGGAAATTTCAGAGTCCCTCCCCAAGTCTCTGCCTTTCCAGGGACCCTGACTAGTAGTCATGACCCTGCCTGTTAGAGATGATGGATTTGGACTTCAGTCGAAGGTGTTGTCACTGCAGTGACACAGGCCATTCCTGTCATAGTCAGGGTTAGCATGCCCTGCCACCTTTCCTCTGAGTCTCTGCTAAACCAAGAGACCAGCCATGAGATCACATCTAGGTTCTCTTGCTATTCAGTACAGGACACTCACCGCAGATCCACCAGGAAAACTTAAATCTTTGATATCCATAAGCAGACTGGACTGCTAGAGCTGATGGTGGTAGGAAAGGAGTCCGAGATGTGCTTTCATCCAGTATCTGTGAATTCAGTTTGTGTAAGATAAAGCAGGATCCCAAGGGGTGAATGAACCTTTGGATGGATGGTTGTTGAGGTAGCTGTTGAGAAGTGGTTCCTTTCCTTCCTGCCACAAGTAGTGTTTGGTTATTTGAAGATGCTCTTCCTGGTGGAGTGTGCTAAGGAATCACTGAGGCCTTCTTCCCGAGCTGCACCTAGTGACACTTCTAAAACCTGATCCTGCAAGTGCTCCCTTGGGAGTGGAGTTTTGTTTGTATGAGGATCATCCTGGGGTGGGGCTGAGCCCAACAATTCCTTCAGGGAATTAGGGGGACCTTGAAAGGGCCTAAAAGAAGAAGAAAAAAATTGTTCAGTGGGAAAAATAGCCATTCAAACCAGTAGAAGCCACAAAGAAAACAGGGTATGAGGTCAAACTCCCAAGTTTTAAAAAGCGATTTTCTAGGTAGAAATGCCTGGGCAGTAGGAGAAGTCAGTGAGCATTTCAGCTGTAACATATAGTTAAGTCTGTATTAATGCCAATATTGCATGAGTTCTTGTACAGAAATGCATGTGGAATGTTACCTACATTCAAAACTAGTTATCTTTGGCTTTGTAGGATCCATAACGTAGATTTGAATACAAAGAGAAACAATGCACAGACATCGTACCTTAGTCATTTAAATACAGGGACAGCCCTGATTCAGGAAAGAACTTAAAGTCATGCTTAAATTTTAGCACGTGCTTTACTCCTGTTGATTTTTCACGAGATATAAGCTTGGGTTTGGTCAGAAAGCTTTCCTGAACCGGAATGAATTAGTAATTACTTTCAATATACTATAATAATTCCAGACCCTATAAGATCCTGGAGCAGATGATAGTAATTCCACTATATACTCCAGAGTTTACCTTTTTTTTTTTCCCCCTACTTTTACAAGCACATAAAACTCCACAGGATATGAGGATTTGCCATATTAATTCTGCTATAAAAACCCTGTCTAATTTCCCTCATGAGGCTGCCTTTAGTGTTTTCAGAGACTAATTGAATCACTAAGACTATATTGTTTTTAAACAATACAGTATTTAACAACAAATCGGAGAGACTCTTAAAGTAATAGGGCTTTGTTTCTTTGAAATCTGCCTTTATTCAGTATCCAGTACATTTATGCAAATTTGCATATACAGTAAAAATACCTGTTTCAGACACACAATCATTAGGAAGGAATTAGAGCAATCCTCCAAGCATAGACCGATACATTTAGTATTCATACATTCCAGTGATGGTCTTGACTGTAGAAGATCAGGGCAATGCAGCAAAATCTTCAGCCTTAGGATTTTTGTCACTTATAAAGCATTTATAATCCTGAATTTTCTGGGTTAAAGCCTCATCTGTTATAAGATTTGGAGCTAGTTCAGTTCAGTTCTGCTAAATAGCCAACCAAGACTCTACACCTTGAAGTCATTTTGAAAGAGTTTGGTAATGGGATTTTACCTTGGCCCACTCTGCAGTGGGAGATGGAAATAGCTTTTGCCTACCATTGTCTGTGTTCCCTATATCTGCACATTATTTACAATCTTCTCAGGAGCTAGAAACACCAATTGTGTTATTTTCAGAGCCAACAGAAAAATAATTCTGCTTAGAAAACAACTTCCACATTTAGCTAACACACACATATGCATGCAAAAAATTGCACACAGTCTAGCTGTTATTTCTATCTCATTTGCTTGAACAGTACTTTTGAAGGGAAAAAAGGGAGGTAAGACCAAAAATTGTGGCAAACAGCAAAACAGTGTTACACCCAGGCATTTTTAACAGGAAATAATGGCATAAAGGTGTTAGTTTCTCCTTATCCATATGGATACTGATGACATTTTCTAGGATGCCTTGTGTTTGCTTTTTCATGCCTTGAGGTCAGTGCTGGTCTTCTTGCCACTTCACAGAACACCTTGTGAAATTGCTCTGTAAGGCCATGCTGAATCCCTACACAGATGCTCTTCCAGCGACAGCCATCCCTGGAAGTTGCATCCTCTCTGCCGGGGCATGGTATGGACTTTACAGTACGAGACTTCTTTATTGCAGTGAGAGCACGAGTCTATTTTGTCATTGACTTCAGTGGTATCCCACATCCATTCAAGGCAGTTGTAGAGTTGTCTTTTACTATAGTAGAGGCAGAATCATTTTTAGAGAAAGGAAGAAAAAATAGCCAAGTAAAGTAGGTAGGAAATTAGTCCAGAAAGTGTCTCCTCAAGCTAAGACAATCCACAACCAGAGAAAAGCTATATAGAGGTGCATTTACCACACGAGGTGCTGATCATGACCAAGACAGAACAAAACAGCTTCTTTTTTCTAGTGGTGATTTAGGCTTAAAGTTATTTTTCTGGTTGCTGACGGAAGCAGGCTGGAACAGTATTTGGGACTGGTGAGGTTCTTTGTAGAAGCAAATGGATGGCACAAGGTAAGACCTTTTTCTGTCTACCTAGATAAAGAGTGGGGTGAGTCCATGCAACAGGATTAGTGCTTTACAGGAGATACCTAGACAAGATCCAGCTGAAACACCACCTTAGTGTAATGAGACCAAGAAGGTTAAGACTTCAAGTGCCTTCCAGTGTGCTTTGGGCTTCAGAAGCAGGACTATACATGTGCCCAACAAGGCCTAGGTAAAAATGGCCTTGACAAAAGGGGACAAGACAGACTTTGATTCTTGAGATACTTAGCCCATCTCTCATTTATTCAACCAGCTCTTGAAAATTACTGTCTCCAGAATCACAGATTTCTTCTGGCTGATGCCTCTGTCCCATCTGTGTGAATCTGAGCAGGCCTCTCCATGGTATCTCAGGAAACGTTAAAGCTGAATCTTGTGTCTCACAGTGCAGCAACTCCTCACTGATTGTGGAGTGAACTGGGCTGGGTTCTGCTGCATTGGTTATCAGTTCTGTTGTTCAGATATTCTTCATCCTCCTTCTTTGCTCCTGGCTTGAGATGTGGTGTCTTTCCTTCTGGGTGCCTCCAGGTGAAACGCTGGGGCCAGCAATGTGTATAGACCCCTCTTTTTGTTTTGTTTTGTTTCCTCTGGAACAAATCTAGTCATTTGATGTTTGTCTGAAGGTTTGGGGCCAAGCTGACAAAAAAACATGTTTTAATAGGGAGAGGGGAGATGCTTAGAGACTGTAACTGGGTGGATGGAAAGGCTTTTTTTCAGCAGTGCCATTGCATAGCTGCTCTGACAGAATCCCAGTTGCAGAGTAGGGTATGAGTACTATGTCTGCAGGTGAAAATGCTGAGCTTTGGGGTCACAGACCACTATCCATCCATCAGGACGCTCCGTTTAGAGAAGGTTAAAAACACTGACACCAATTTTTGGCCAATAGATGAGCTTCTGAGCAAATGAGAATCAAACCTAGTGGATTCAGCAGTGGGATTTCACAGCCATTGGGGTTTCAGAGCTATTGGTCTTTGGCATAACTGTGGACAGATCAGTTCTCCTTGTGCCATGGTGTCCCAATGCATAAAGAGCTGATCACAATACTTACCTCCACTGGTAAGGTGCTTTGGGATAAGCTGATACAAAGAGCTATGGAAGAGCTTGCTCTTAAGATTTATTCATTACTTAGCGAAGTCTGAAAACCTTATAGAAGCAAACTACAGTCCATTGTCTTTGGCAAGTCTTTTCAGCAACTCTGGCTCTCTCAAAACTATGCTGTAAAAATGCTTCATTATTTTACTAATGATGAAAACCAGACACACCATTTTTAGTTCCCCCAAAACCCATGGAGGAGCCAGCAACACCCCTGAGAGCAAGGCCATATCCACATCCAACAACCCAATTCTCTCATCTGGAGTTGCCACTTCTGGCCTGAATACAGACCCCTGCTCCCCCTCTTTTTGCTACATGTACATGTACATATCGAGGGCAATTTGCATTACCATTCAAAATGTGGGCCTTGTATTTGTAAACGATGAGTATGTCTAATGATTTCAGTGGCCTTCTACCAAGAAAACAGTGGGCCTGTTGTTGAAAGCTTTCTTGTTTAGAAAATGTTCATGGCCAGATGGCTTCATAGGAAGGAGTTGCCTTTCAGTTTCATTTCTTAATGCACTTAGTTGAACTAACCTATTCTGGCTCTTGCTCTCTATCTCAATGAACTGTAACTCAGGACTCTCGAGCCAGTTTAGAGCTTCCCTAGGTCTGACAGTTTATCACTCAAACAACTGAAGAAGGAGGATGCCCAAAGGGAATTAACAAATCTTTGCAGTAATTAAGAGTCTGTCAGCTGAAAAAAGAAGGTTGGCATCATTAGAGAAAGATGCCCTGATGGCCAGTGTCACGGTAAACAAAGAAAAAAGACTTGTTTCTAAGAGGGGGCATTTGTTAGGAGATATTGACTGCATGAGGAAATGAGCTTGAACGTCACAGAAAATCAAATGGAAGGGAGAGCATGAAGCAAAGCACTGTCAGTGCCATTGATGTGTGGGAATAATAAAAGACAAAAGCCAGGAAATTCCAGGGAGAAACAAAAGGGGAAGCTGGGGCTAGCTGAGGATCTACAGCTTGGTTCTGGACAGAAAAGCAGCAGGGGATCCTGGCTGCATGTTGAGAGAGTTATTGCCCCTGCAGGTATCTAAGCCAGGATGCAGGCTCTCTGCCACAACAGTCTCTGTCCCACTCCCAATGGCAGAAATAAGGTCACACTTGGCCACAGGCAGGAGAACTTGGTTTGAAGTTCCTCCCCTGCTCCTGTTTTACTCTCCTGCCAGCATGTGTCATCAAAAGGGCGAAGGGAAGATCTAGCCCTTTGCTGAATGACAGCACCAACCTGCGGTTTGGTTTTATTTTTATTCCTTCCTATCAGATCAGAAATAGAAATTCATCAGCATGCCCTGGCTTGGAGAAGGACAGGCCTGGCACACTGGGGAACTGCAAGACGTGCAAGAGAATAATGAGGGCACTTCTGAACCTCCCATCCCTTCCCATGGAGCTTAGCAAACTCCGGGAAAAGTAGCAACCCCCTTGCGCCAGGGTGAAAAGCCAAAACAGGCTCCTGGAGGAGGTTACCTTCATTTGCTGTGCAGGCAGAGGGGCTGATGATGATCTTGACCACGAAATGCCTAGCCACGTGTGTGAGAGCTGCTGCATTCGATAAATCAATGGGAAGTCTGTGCTGAACAAGGTGATCTGTGTTTAACACCGGTTTTCTCAAGAGATCTTTTTTCTAAATTCAGTTGAGTTACAGTGCTTGTGAATTTAATCCTAAAAGGCAAAACAACTGACTTATCTGAACACATTTTTTGCTGTTTAGTCTCAGATTTTTTTTTTTGCATAAAGATTGCACCTCTTTGTTTCTGTAGATTCTCAGATGCTCAATGTAGCACAAGTGAAACCAAATACACCTAATTCTCTGCTGCTTTAAACAGGCAGAAGCTCCTCTGTAATTAAGGGAGCTGAATCCATTTGGTCCAAGGTTGGTCTCCTATTTCAAAGATTGATTACTGTCAGTAATTCTTGTGTGATTGATTACTTAAGTGCAGGTTCAGTTTCCTGGGTGACAGCTGCAGACTTTGCAGAGAAAACCTCACTGACCCCAGCTATAAGGTGATCTCTTGTATGAACCTCTTAATAGCAAATTATATATGGGAGATAGTTTGTATAGTTTCATTATAGTTAATGATAAAGCTGAAATAGTTTTCTTTGTTAAAATATCTTAAAACTTTTAGAATTGAGAATTAAACAAGGAACCTTAGCAAATCAGAGTCTCCTCTATATTTTCTGGTTCTAAAGAGTGTTGGCTTGATCTGACTTTACTCTCACTTCAGTCTACTGATAGACATGCCCTGAGCCCAGCAGGTTTATGGAACTAGAAATAGCATTTCTATTTCTTCCAGTATTTTTTTACTCTAGTCCCAGGTAGTACCAAGCAGAATAGAGATTTATGGTTGGCTTGGCTTTTAGAGAAAAATATTACCAAATGTCTCTGAACATAAAAAGGAAGGTTCAGTTCATTTTAGGTGACTCATCTGAACTCAAGGCTGCTTTTGATTTTTATCCAAGCTGGTTCTTCCATCTCTATTTGCAACAGTTATATATAGGAAATGGAGATTAATTTGAGTCACATTTGACCAGCGAAGTTGTTGCAGAGCAAAGTGATTCACCTGGCACATGCAGTCAGAATGAAACACGTTGGTGGCACTTGGTCAGGGTGGACCTGAACCAAACCCTGGTTCTGAACCCCCGAGTTTCTGAGAAACCCACGTGCAGAGTCAAACTTAGGAAATGTCTGTAAGGGACCAAAGGGACCCCAAGCTGGGGTCCAGGCCCAGTTCTTGAAATGAAGAATTTTACCTTCAGAGGATCCCTGTGAAACATTTATTGGTTTTTTGTTGTTGTTGTTGTTGTTTGTTTTTTGGGTTTGTGTTTGGAGTTTGGTTTTGTTTTGTTTTGTTTAAATTCCAGCATGGCTGCTCTTCTCCATCTGCTTCCAACAACTGCGCAGCAGATATGGATGGGTTTTTTTAATTCACTTCCCATTGCAGGTGGCAGTTGAAATGTAGTGATATTCCGTCGCCCTCTCATGCTGACCACACAGTCACTGAGGGGTTGCAGAACACACAGCTTTTTTTCCTTTTTTTTCCCCCTCTTTACAACAGAAGAGCTTTTTCCAGATTTAGTGTGATGTCTAATGATGCGTCTCCTTAAAAAGAATGTCTAGGGAATTAATTGCACTGCTAATTGGTGCTTAGAGATAAGGTGAAGCAGAAGTATTGAATGTAAGAACAAGAAAGCCTATGAGTTATAATTACATGCTGAATTCTGACATGTAAAATTGTTGTTAGTTTGCTTCTTATTTAAATGATGTGTGATCCAAGCAGCTTTATCACCGTGGCAGTACTAGTACGGCTGCTAAATCATCAATTTAGAAGACACCCAGGGTCTTTTAGAAAGAGGAAACCTGTCTAGCCAAATCTCCTTCTATTCTCTGAAATGATGACACATTCCCCTCCATGATACTCTGTATTTTATGACACTGTGTAGTCTAGAAGCACAGGAAAGGAGTATCAGCTTGCTGACTTTGCTGTTACTAGCCTTTGCCTATTTTCTTAATCACAAATATAACCACAAGCTAGGGTTAGTGGCTCTCATCGCATAAGCCCGAGTTCTTCACACCACTCTTCTCTGAAGAGCATGAACTGCCTTCGCTCACGGCCCTGCGCTTTGCGGCTCTCTCTGAGCTGCAGATCTGCCGACAAGTTGTTGATGGAGGGAGATATGCAGCTGAACTGGAACCTGATCATGGATTACTGTCTTAGGTCATTCGTTGAGTTTGTATGATTTCATCATTAATAACAAAGCTGCAATATAATATAACTGAGAGGCTACGATGTATTTGCTATTGTCATTCAGTGGGTGGGGGTTGGAGGGGCAGCCGGGTTTAAAGTTTAGCTGGTATACTTTAAACTCTGTGTACATAACCTTGGAGGACACGTGGGTGGTAAGGGTTCAGTTGTTATTTTGTTGGGATTGGTAAATTTCAGTTTGTTTTTGTTTAAATAATAAGGTATTTAATTAATGACATTGTACAAAGAGCTATTAATTTAAATGGTGCTTTTGTTCTCCTAAACCAGATCTATCTAACCTTTCTTTTTGGCAAGCCTGCAGCAATGCTAATCATGTTGACTTTTGTACCTTGGGGGAGCGCGTGGAAGGGGAGGGGAAATGCTTTTCTCTTCAGACAAATAATGTTGCCCATAGTTAACTTTCTGCTTGGATATGTATCTTGAATTCCCTTTATGCTGAATTTTTATGTGACGTTCTCTTAAAGGGACAGAACAAGCAGAGGTTATTCCAAAAGATCTTAACTGTATCATCTTGTAATATATTGCAGCTTTATGCCAATGATTCCTTGCTTACCTGTACACAGTCCATGCATGTTTTGAACTAATTTTGCATTCTCCATTTGTGGTGAGTTATTTAGCATTTTAACCACCTTTTGTGCCATTCAACTTGTACAGAAAACATTTTTATTGACGTTTTAAAGGGAGGGGAAAGAAAAGAAAAAACCCCCTTCTGCTCCCTAGTTGTAGGTAGAACTCAGTTACTTAGCAAACAGATGTAGATGAGTGGTTGTAGTGTTAGAAATGTTAGCTTGCTCGTGAACAAGCTTTTGAGAGTAAATGCATGGTCCTGTACCTCTCTCTTCTTAATTAGCTCCTCCTTTCCTCCTGGAAAGATTCTCTCTCTCCCCCTCTCTCTTATTCTGTCTTTGTCTCTCTCGTGGTTGTAAAGTACAGATTTGGGCATAAATAAAATGATATACAACGAGGTTTGAAAAGCAGTTCTCAACAGGTTCTCTCGGGGAACTTCCTTCTCACAGCGCCTTGCCTTGGCACTTTGATTAGACTCTAACTTTCAAGGTAAAACAGATGGAGATCAGTCACCTGTTGCCTCTGCGTGAACTGGGGAACAAGTTAAATCTTTGGAAGTTTGCGTCGCTGGTAAATGATGAGATCTTGCCGATCCATTGCAGCTGAGGCATGTGGCACGTGGTGTATTGGCCGTGGCTTCCACACCTGGTTGTTCTACATGGGACTAGTCCCGCGGCCCCTGATTTGCGGAGTTTGCACACACTTTTTGATTTTCCCGGATACACAGCGGAAGGGGGTGAGGGATGGTATATAGGAATTATGTTGTTAGGGGTTCTGTAGACAACTCCTTCTCCACACTCCCAAGCTCTGAGTTGAGTACACAGGGCTTATTGTTTAGTAGCTGTGGTTCTGTTGGCAATGGAGGACAGAAAACAGTCAAAGCCTTGGAAAAGAGGGGGTCACTCACAAAGATGGATTTTATAAGAAACGGACTTAAAAAACCCCACAAAGCCCTGCCACAAAACCACAAAATGTACCTAGATCCACACATCTATCCCCCATGCCTCTTCTCCCTTAGCAGAATTTCCTTTTGTTAGAAGATTTGACTTTCTAGAAAAAAATCCCATTTTCGTGAGGTGTTGTGAACTGTTTTTACTACTTGTAATAACCATCCCAGGTCTGAGTATTCTTGTAATGCAATGCCATGCAGCAGAGAACCTGTCCACTTTATAGCTTTGCTCTCAATATTTGTTACTCATTGTTTTCTCATCTAAATGTACATTTGCAAGATGTGTGTAATGTCATTTTCAAAAAATAAAATTTGGTTTCAATATTTAGGCCGATAAAAACCTTTCTGATGCTTTTATTTGGCAAGCGTGCGTTGACTATGACTTGTGAATTATAGCAGTACTCGTTCAATTTGATTCATCAGCTTTCCCAAATCAGTCCCACTTGTACAAATACAGAAAAAAGACTGGGGAGGAAATTTGATGCCCTGAATTAATTAAGCCCCGCATCTGCCTGACTGAAACAACCCAACCTGTATAAGACCCATCCTTTTGACCTAAGGGACGAGCTCAGTGTGGTCCCACTGTAGGAGATACGGCGCAGGGAAGGGCAGCTCTTTCCAAAGTCAAAACTGTGAATTCAAAACAGCAAGATCTGGCCCCCATTTGAACTCTGCCTTGGCACCAAGGGCCTGGGCAAGGCCTGTTCGGTCTCACATTAGCTTTGGGAAGTTTGGTGAGATTTGAGAGATATGCTGTGTTTGTCCTGCCTTCCCACACAGGCCTGAAAAAGGTCCAAGTTCTTCTTTCACAGCTACCCTGTCAAGAACCACAGTGAAGACAATAACATTCTTCCTTGAAGCCCTGAAAAATGTTAATAAGGCTAGACCTCCTTATTTAATTACATAGTACAAGCCATTGCCGTTTGTTTCTGCTTCACATCTGCAGAATTAAAAGTGAATGTGGTGAGTCAGCTCTGGCAATCCCTGCCGTAGACTGGGCTGCTGTGAAAGAGCTCAGATTCTTCCCAACATTTCATGCTTGGATGGAGCCCTTTATCCCTTTTTTCCTGTGGTCACCGCACGTCAGCCCAGAGAGGGCTGTGCTCTTTGCCCTCTAGATCCAGAGGAGATGCTACGCCAACGGGCAAACAGCATCGGGGCCACCAACACATCGCCCTGCTTGGCCAGTTACTGGCTTCCGCTTGCGATTATCGTGCCATGCTTGGATGGGCCAGAAGCAGCACATACAGTACAGTTCTGTTTGCAGTGAAAGACCACACTAAAAAAAAATTGCAGTTCCCACAATAAAACCAGTAGAAGAAAAAGACCCTAAGAACAGCCTTTATCTGAATGTGCATGAACTGAAACTGAAGCAAATGTTATCAGAAAAGCAGAACAAGTACTTCAGAAAATACTCTGCTTCTGCCTTTAGGCACCCCAAGAGCAAACAAGGCACACTGGTGTCTTTTCTAGGGGCTATGTATTAGGTAAGATCAATAAAAACCGTAAGAGGTAGTGCTCCTGCCTATGGAAAATGTTCTGAAAATAGCAGATTTAAAACCCTCAGCACACTGTGTGCACCTCAATCACAGCTATTCCAGGGACTCTAGAGAGTGTTAAGAGGAAACCTCGATGGTGATAGTGTGGCACCAACAACTAGCACTGCAAACCAGTGGAAATGATGCTGCTGTCTTAATAGGAATCCCACTGACACATAGGAAATTACTGCAGATTTACAGTCACGAAAATGAGAGCAAAATTAATTTTCCAAAGTCCAGCCTTCCTGCTACATCAGCCCGGATCTATACAGAAATGTACATCAGGTATCCCTGAGCATGTTGTTTCATCAGAGCAGCAAAACTGTTTCCAAAAGGTCTAGGTTCAAGCGCGATGGCCCTATGCGGTGTCAGTTGTTTGGACTGAAATGTTTTGGCCTGGTTGGAAAACCTTTGGCTGGTCTCTTGACCTAATCGCCATTACTTGGTGCTCAGCCATTGCTCGCTGTACAATCTGGTTCCAATCAAAGAAAACATACTTTTTGCCTGTCAGGCTCGTCAGCTGCAAATGATCCAAGTTTTCTGTGGTTGCTGACTTTGAATTGCAGCCCAAAATATGGCAGCCAGATCCATGTGTAACAGGACATTTACTGGGCTCTGTCAGGTTAGCTCTGTGAAATGCTGAACACGGTTGTAGCATCAACTCTAGCTCAGGGTTTATGTAGTGATGATTAATCTTATCTTTTCTGTAAATAAAACACCTTCAAAAGTCAACAAATCTAGATTATTTACATGGTTTCTCCTACAGTCCGAGCTCTATCCCTTGTCCTCCACTGCAGCCATCTGTTCCCCCACCCCAGCCTCTCTCAAATACACCTAAACTTCAAAGGTATAGTCTTCCGTGCAAGTATCACCTTTACCATAATGCAGGCCCTGCACACCTGCAAACAGATGTGACTGTCCAGATGTCCACTGGAAAAAGAGTCATAGTACAGCTGTTTGGTTTTTTTTAAAAATAAAGCACCAAGTCAAAAAGGTTTAATTTTACAGCCCCCAAAGTAAATGAGAACTTCAATGACTTGAAATTGCAGGCACTCAGTCCTGTATTTGCAATCTTGTCAATACGAGTGGTACCCACCTGGGCTCTGTACGGTGCATCAAACAACGGGACTCCTTGTGCTAAGTCTCTGTAAGATTATCAACTGTTTGTGTGTGTTTAAGGGAGCAAGAGTAATGTTTTATGGAGTATGACTTCAGTTACCGTATACACACCTTTGCCATTGAAAATAACAATAATCATTCATTGTTAATCTGTATTTTTTACTCACAAGTCTACTGAATTTAAAAATTCCCATCAATGTTTTACATAAATCAGTTTGCCCGGAGACCCCAGAAACATTCCACTTCACAATGACCATGACTGTGCTTCTCCCTAATCTGCATGTATTAAATGATGTAAACATTTTGGTTCAGTTTATACTGCTTTTCTGGGGTTATACTGTAGGGTAGTAAGGCACTGAGTTTCCCAAACTCCACTGATGTGTCTGGGGGTGAAAAGCAGGAAAGATCTTGCAAAATATGTTTATCTTTGGACAGTATAAGCAGTGATCAGGAACACAGTTACAGTGACGTGCTCACAGCCTGAAACCAGCGGGATATTCGGAGCCTGCAAAGCCTTCAGGGAAGCACATCTCACTGAAGGAGACACGGTGCTGGCCTAGCGGTGACATCCCCTCCCCGCTCCTGTCCAAACTCCAGCATCTAGGCCACCAGCCACAGCTGGGTTTTACTGGAGTGATTCCTCATTGCGAAGAAGCACCTCCTCCCAAGGACAGAGAAGCACCTTCTCTCTCCTGCTTTGCTCAGGACAGAGTCCTCCAGCCAGGCCACCAGAGTGGTGCAAGGTAGCGGTAAACGTGAGAGCCAGTAAAGGATGCTAAATCAGTCAAATCCGCTGCTTGCTTGTGCTGGAAACCCATTTATTTTAAGCTTAGGTCTTCCCACAATTGGTGCACCCAAACGAGTGTTGGCAGTTGAACAGCTGTTTGGAAAAGATTTGAGTTGTTTCTTCTGACAACTGCGCTCCAGCCACGATGCGTGTGTCATCTTCTAATTTAAGTGTTCAGAGTGTGCTTTTAGCACCCACATACAGTCATGGGAAGTGCCATTAAGCTGGTTAAACCTCTATTCTTCTAGTCACCGTGAGAGAGTGACAGCCAGGAAGGCAACCGGAGCTGAGAAGAAAAATGTTATTTCCGAAGGTCCCTAGTTCGGTGACACAGGCTGCCACTCACAGCACTGAGGTTTCACAGCAGGTTTACTGCTTTTAATGGTATGTGGAGACTCAGGAGGATTTTAGATCACTGGAAATGATGTTCAGCATCTGTGTTCAGATCTTGGTCTTCTTCAGCCCAGGGCAACAAATCATGAGTTTGACCACTTTCTCAGGTGCATCCTTTCACCGTATGTCATAAAATCGTCCGATTTAAAAAGCTTCTCTCAGAGGTTGTCACCACAGGCTGGCTGCTTGCTGCTCTCTAGACAACACATCAGTCAGTGTTTGTCCGCCTTCTAAAGCAGAGATGTCCAAATGGATACGAGCATTCATAACCACGGATAGCTGTGAAAACACATTAGTGGTCCATACACCCCAGCAGCACCACTTTAATTATATCAGTGTTTTATCAGTCCCACTAGGCTGACCTGCGTCCTTAGTTGCCTTAAAAGCTTATGAAAATCTGGACACAGGAGATGTGACTAAGAGCCTGTGTACATTATACAGGGTAACAGGGTGCAGAGGTCTGAGCCCTGCAGCACCGCAGCACTAGCTTGGGTCCTGAAGGCAGCACAGCTCCCTTGCAGAGCTGGTTGCTGCAGCACTGCACTGATGTGTCCTTGGTGCCTCTGGGACACACGATAGGATCACTGTAAGACTGCTGAGGCTCTTGGAAGAGAGCACTAGAGCAACCAGAAAGACCTTCTTCCCAGAAGCAATATGATCTCCTACAGTTTTCAATTGCTGGTGGAACAGGGGAACTCAATTGCTCTTTTTGGGGACAGGAGCGGGACAAAGCTGCCATTCTCTGACATGTATGGCCCCAGCTTTGCTGAAAAATAAGGCAGCAAAGCCAACCCAAGCTTGTGTTAGCACAGCGGAGCAACCTGACTGTAATAACCAGAAAAATACCCACTGAACATGCATACACAGACAAATCTATAATCAGGGTGTAAATTACGATTCTTGCTATACTGCCTAGAAAGGTGACCAGCATCTACAGCAGGATGCAGCAATAAAACCTTGACTTTAAATTAACAGATTACCAGCCTGGCCTTTGGAGAACAATGTATTTGTGCACCCAGGAAAGAAAATCTTTGGAAGATGCTGTTCTGTCACAAATTGTTCATGCTTTAATTAAGAAGTCCTCATCAGGGAAGAAGATAACTATGAGATACATGAGGGGAGGAACACACTTGATCTGTAATGAAATCAACTCTCAAATGAGGTCGCCCACCCATGTACTGCTATGCACATGCAGCAAGAAGATGAGCCAAATGCAGTGAGATGAGGCCAAGCTTTTGTAGCTCTGCAAATGAATAGGTTGTCCTCTGGGTGGGGAGGGGAACTGAAAGGGGAGGCAGTGCAGTTACATGCTGTAGAACTTGAGAATAAGGGCAAATGTGTCCTCCCGTGCCCTCCTCATAGCTCCTTTCAAAGGACAATTTCCTTATGGTAGTGTCTCATGACAAAGTACTGCAGAACAGGCTCCCAGGTACTCATGGGCAAGTACAGCATTCCCCTCATGGCTTATTCCATTAAGGCAGAAACTAAAAAACACCTTTCTGTCCCCTTGGCACAGATTTAGATACAGAAAAACAAGCCTGCCCTTAATATCCTTAAATCTTTAAATCTAAATGACTCAAGATACTCTGCTGCTGGTGAAAAAAGTAGATCAGCTGTGACTTTTAAAAATGTCAGGCAATAGCACTAG
>NW_009212266.1:20893-22232 GCF_000690835.1 Fulmarus glacialis
TAGACCAGTACAACTCAGGAGAGCTGGTTTCAACTCCTGATGTGGCCACAGGTTTCTCTGTGACCTGGGGAGTCACCTAGGGCCACAGCCAAAACACAGGGCAAGATGCCCAAAGTGGGCAAAGAATTTCTTTGGATTTCAGGTGCCAGCGGAAGGATAATCACTACTCCAGACTCTGTGTAAAGAGTTTCACATGTGAAACTAGAATAGCTGCTAAGAGTTACCAGCACCTGAAATCACCAGTACTATCAGTAGCAGAGCTGGGATCTGAAACTGCAGGAAGACATTCATTAAATAAAAAAAAGTCATTATGTGGTCAAGTGTTCAAGGTAAAACCTCACGGGCTCCAAAGCAGACATGAACGGCAGTGAGCATTGCTAGGGCAAGTGTTGTAACTGAGGAAACTAAAGTGCGCTGCCCTGGGCCTTTCGGCCGGGAGCGTGGCGCTGCACCGCACGCTCAGGAGAGGCTCAGGCGATGTTCCTGCAGCAGCATCATCCCACAGAGCAGGAGTGACAGAGCAAATGTGACCGAATCCCTTTCCAAGTCCTCCTACTGTTAAACGAGGCTTTGATTTAAGCCTGTTTCAGAGAGGCACTGCTCCTAGAGGTCTCAGCTGTTCAGATGGAGAAGGGAAAACAGTTCAGCCTGAGAGCTTTTCTCATGACCCTGAGACAGGAACGGCTTTATCCAAATCCCACCGAGAAACAAGAGTGCTACAGGCAATGTTTTAAATATTTAATGTTTACACAACACTCAGAATACAAATGGCAATTCAAAGAGAAGGAAACTCCTGTCTTCTGTAAGCTCCTTGGGGAGTTTTCTCTTCATGTGTTTTTCAGCATGACTGACGGTCTGCCTACCCAAATGGTAAATGGCAGCGTATCACGTTTCCTGTGTGCCTCTGAAAACATCTCTCACTCCCTTTCTGCAGGGCCCTTGCTGCCAGTGGGAGCTCCACACCCCCATGGAGAACATCTGCCATGTCACTTGCGGGGAAAAACCTGCCTCATCCATGGGACCACAGGAAGGCAAAACAACTTGCTGAGGGTCTCAGCCAGCTGTGGAAGAGGACCCAGCCTCTTCCTCGGGTCCCTGTGCCGTTTTCCTCTCTGAACATCGCTGGGCACAGCCTGCTCGCACAGAACATGCCCACACCCCAGGCCCAGGCTGAGGTGAACTCAAGGGCCGCATGATGGAGCGGTCTCCTGGCCCTTCACAAGGCAGGCGACTGGCACTGCCCGCAGCACCCAAGGGACCACCATGCAAAAGAGGCGAATCCCTGAAACTGGGTGCCAGCTGCCCAGCGCTTCCCCCCACGCTCCCCATCGCCCCTGCG
>NW_009212267.1:0-8228 GCF_000690835.1 Fulmarus glacialis
GGGGAGGGGGCGGGGTGTCTTTGACCAGTGAAATTCTAATGCAAACTATTTTATCAAAATGAGTGTTTCAGCACGCAGCCCACAGAGATGGAGTGCAGGGCAGCTATCCATTCATCACATTTCCTTGGGAAAACCGCATATTCAGGTAATCTGTTTTAGAGTTCTCGGTCACATGTCAAAGCGTGTCAGATCACAAATATATATTAAAAACTATTTTTGTAAATCTTGTTTGCTTTCCAATTCCTTTAGCGATTACTCGAGCAAATCAACATCAGGGTTTAATGGTTCTCTGTTTAGAAAAGTCTAATTTACCCTTTAAACACTCAAGGACTTATAAATAAGAAACAGATCAAGCATTTATCAGGCAATGGCCATTGAAGGTGCGAATTAAATGACTTGAATGTTTTCACCTTAATTTGGAGCCATCCTAAGGCCTGTTTGCATACTGTTCTGAGAGGAACAGCAGGGGCCTGTAACACTCTGCTCTAAAGTTGAATTATTAAAATTATAAAAGGCCTACCATTGCTTATGGCTATCCGCATAATTTTTTTTTTTAGTATTTCCTAGGCATCTACTGTGCACTGTAATAACCACATATATCTGTTTTCTCCTTAAAAAGAAGGCAAAAAAGGAAAACTTAATGATCCTCTCTATCTGCTTGTGCTACTTTCTGCAGGGAAGTATCTTGAGAAAAAAGTGAGCTTTGCCTGGATTGTATTGGTGCACCCCATTCAATGACAAAGGCAGAGCAATTAAAGCCATGTTTTCCAAAACCTTGCGCCAACACGGCTGCTTAGTCCGAGTTTGGCTCTAGTCTCCCAGCTGCAGATGTTGGAAAGCCACAGACGTGGCAACCTGAGCCTCGAGAAAGGGGAATAAAAAGGTGAGTAAGTGGGAAATGCAGGGAAAAGCCACCATCGAACATCATCCAGGTAGAAAAATATATCGCAGACCTAAATTTGTATCTTTAACTAGATTTGGATACAAGTCTTGTTAAACAGTAATTCAATCTTGCTGTACTCTATTCCTACGGCATCTGTCCTATTTTCAGAGGCAAAAAGAACCCTTAAGGTATGGAATGGAGCACTACAGATCAAGTGCATACTGGACTTCCTAACACATAGAAGAAAATCTGTAATTTCTTGGAAAACTCCTTATCTCTTTAGAAATACAAAACTGGGAAACGTAATTTTTCAGAGAATGACGGAAGGGACTTCTTATGATGCCCCAGCAGCGGCAACTGGAGGACAAACTACCCCAACTGACAAATGCCAGGAGAGCCCAATAGCAGGACAGAAGAAAAGGAGATTTTTGCCTTTGAAATTTATTCTTTGCTGATCTGTAATAGTCTGGTTTTTGGAGGAAGGGTGCACTGGTTTTTTTGAATAGCCTAAGCTTTCTGTGCATTACTGCCTCGCATTCCCCTTCTATGAGGACAGGGAAAGCATTCTCCTTCGTGGGGAGAGAGAAATTCTTTCGTTCCCTGTGAATTGCTTTATTACAGAAATAAAAAGTGTAAGAAAAGGACTTTACTACAAAATCTAAAAGACCATTTGTAATCTACAGTTGTGCATAAACTTCCGAGTTCATATCAAGGAATCAGAATTGGAAAAAAATGACAAGAGAGCGGTTAAGAGAAAAAGAGTCACACCACCAGTTTTGGAGCAGAATACAGAATGAAGCCATTCAGATAGCAAGCAGAAAGAGTGACGGATTACAATGGACAGACTGATAAAAATATCAGTCTAACATCCTTCCAATACTATTTTATTCTCATTGCACTAAAAGGCACAAAATCTAGCTGATTTATGTCACTGGTACCAACTCAGTTGTGTTTGCAGACATACCAATAGAAAACTAAGAAAACCAGAAATACATGGCACTACATCCTGCCTAGAAGCAATTTTTTTTCCTCTTTGAGAACATTCAAAAGTGAGTTCTAAGCCATTTTGTTGCCTCTGCAACCAAGCACGGGATCCGGGTTACGAAGACGCCGAAGTCCATAATGCCACTAAAATGTTACATTTATTGGGGGAAAAAGCCAAACCTGTTAAAGCCACGCTATAGAGACAGTCAATTATTTCAGAATTCCCCGACTTGGGTGTCGGGGAAGCAGCGAGGACGTATCCAGCTTATGACAGTAACATGAGGATCAGGTTTTTAACCTCTTCATCACTTACCTTGCAAATGATGATTGATTCTCCCCCCCCGATAGACCTGGTCTTTCTAAAGGGAAATCACACTCGCTAAAAGGCTGTTTGAGCATGTCTTAGCATAAAGAAAGTGTCATCAACATTTGGAAGAGGCTGCTAGAGAGCTCATGGCATTTGATTTTGCTTGTAAACTGAAAGCTCTCTTAAAAAAAGAAAAGCCGATTTAGAATAAAATATTAGACTTGTGATTAACTAAGTTTTCGCTGTTCTATTGTATGCCCTACGGAAATGAAAACTTTAGGCATTTGCTTTATCAAGCAGTTGCAGCAAATCCTAAAAGGAAAAGAAAAAGCCTGGGCAAGTAATGAAGTAAAATTCACTGAAACGATAAAACATATTAATGATTATATACATGCACAATTGGTACCACCTGACTTGAGCCTCAGCCAAGCTTTTTGCTATAATACCCCTGAGAACCTCGCAATGTTTAACCACCTGAGACTACTTCTTAATGAAACAAGGGTGTTGTCTTAAGACAGTAATTTTTAACGACAAAACCAGCTGAAAAGAAACCTCTTGCTCCTTTTAAAGATTTGCACCTTTTAATAGTTCTAGACTATTGTTTTCAGAGCAGGAATTTGAAATGAAGCAAAGTGCTGAATCACAACAGGGATGTCCCTTCTGTCACCCCGTGAAAATTTGCCCACGTGCATGCTGCTAAATAAACCACAATTCACACGTGTTCAGAACAGGACTTGGGAATTTAGCCATCATCTCCGAGCACACCGGTACCTCATCCCACTCCCTGCAGCAGCTTGCTCACGTGCCAGCCCCCAACACGGCAGCCCATCATCCATTTGGACATTAGGAAAAATGTCTTCACTGAAAGAGTGGTCAGGCCTTGGAACAGGCTGCCCAGGGAAGTGGTTGAGTCCCCATCCCTGGAAGTATTTAAAAGACATGTAGATGAAGTGCTTAGGGACGTGGTTTAGTGGGCACGGTGGTGTTGGGTTGATGGTTGGACTCGATGATCTTAGAGGTCTTTTCCAACCTTAATGATTCTATGGTTCTATGATTTCCCCACATTGCCTGCTCGGGATCGCAGCTGGAAATCTCCAGCATCTAAACTGGGATTATAAAACGACCAGGAGAACAGAGCTTCTCTAGGAATGAAAACCAGACAGAATTAGGACACAATTCCATAGCCCAAGTCCCTCAGAGAAGTGAGAAGGAAAAGTCTGAACCTGTTAGCGTACAAACTCCTTCTACTAGAAGGCGAAGGGCAGGATTCCCACATCTCACCGTTTCTCTGCCGCCAGGATGCTCCAGTGAAACCTATCCACAAAACATTCACCTCATCCCGCCGCTACCGCCGGCCCACACCGAGGAGGCGTCAGTCATGCGACTGCTGGCTCCTGCGCAGCAGGTCGATACGTTCCACCCGGATGACAAGCAAACACGCTGTGCAAATGCCGCCTCGTGATGCAACGTCTGGTATCTTTTTCAGCACAAAAAAATTTCCTTATGAAAGGGTCACGCCTGATAATTCCCCCCCATCCCCCCTAAATTTTTTGACAATACATGTGCAAGGCATTCCAGAAAATGACTGATGGAGTCAGCTAACAAGACAGCTGAAGCACTCCACTTCACTTAACTGGGACCATTTAACATACGACTGCTCAAGGCCACGGCATTACTCAAGTTTCAGTGGTAGCTTAAAACGAGTGTGAAGGAAGTTAAAAATTGAATTTTCAGAATGTTGATTTATTTTTAAAACAAAAATAAGCACAATATGAGTCAGACTTTTCCCATCAAAACTTTTAGGACATAATTTTTGTTGTAATTCTATGCTAACCTACATACAGCATACTACAGCCAGTAAGTGCTCGGGATGAGGGGGATTTTAACTGCTTCTTTGCAGTAGTTTAAAACACAGAGAAAATGACGGAAGTTTGAACTGTATAATTTTGCTCTGTATTTCTACCATTAAAAGTTTCAACGGAGAATACCTTAAAGCAGCTCTGACCGTCTTTTCAACTTATTTACATATTTTTTCACTTACTCAGGCACAAGCTTACGAGGCAAAATCACCCCTCGAATGCATCTAATTTCCAGGAGCAGCTTCCAGTCCGCTTTTCTGCCACCAGGACCGTGCAAGCTGCTCTTTCTACACAAGTCAATTAAGAGGCAACAGAGAAGTGAACAGCATCAGTACTCACTCCCAAATCGTTCACAATTATTCAAAAATTTCCATGTTTTCTTACTGCTTTTCTTCACCTAAGTTTTCCTCCATGTCTAAAGTCATGGTGGAGTAGAATTTCTGGGCTATCTCGCCTGGTAACTTCGCAGAATGGTTCCTTTTACAAAACCCAGGCATTTAATATACATAAAAGATACTTTATTGGTGGGTTTGCATGCGGTTAGTTGCCGCATTAACCAGAGGAGCAATCTGTGCCTTCGGCTGGGAAGGGATCCGAGTCCTGTGATGGCGAATAAATGCAACTTTCTAAAAGACAAACTTTTTACAAGTAACCGCCACATCTCCTTAAAAGCCACAGTACCTTCTAAAAGCCCATTACGAAATGATGTATTTTAGACTTACTTAAAAAAGAAGCAACAGGAGTGTAAAACTACCAAAAAGCTATTTTAACAATTCCAGAAAAAACAGGAAGTTTCAACAAAAAGTTGCAACAATCAGAAACATTTCCCATTGCTTCGCCAAACAAAATTTACAAACCAGAGGGGTTCATTTGTCATTAACACGCAAGAAGCCGCCCCATGGCACCTGCGGAAGGCAAAGCTCCCTCGAGGAGAGGCCAAAAAAGCAGCTAAACCACGCACATGATTGCAAGTAATCAAGTTAATGCAGTTAAAAACCAAAATATCTGCCCTAAGCAAGGTGCATTACCTTATGGATTGGAAAGCACTGGTTCCTGCCTGGCAGCTGCGGGACAGTAATCACCAGATGGGGAGAGCTAACTTCTTAAAATAAAGTAACCTGATGGCTCGCCAGCCTGCGTGCATACTTTAATCCTGCGTGGGCCAGTGTAACTTGGAGGTTTGCGCACCACCGTAAATTTTTTAAATTGCACCTCAGGGCAGGAGGAGGAGGAGAAGTCCGCTGTGCACCCTAAACCCTCCCAAATATCCATTTTCTTAAATAAATTCACGTGGGCTGCTTAATCCAGGATTATGTGCATGTTATAATTAAACGTATGGTAACTGCCACACGTGCCTACACAAATATAGGCTGTTTTCCATTGCAAAACCCTTATAGCGAACAACTAATTTCTCTGACGTTACTCTCTCTATGCACCTTTGAAACAGTCTTACGGTTACTGCAACGATCTTCTCAGGTGAGAGAAGTAAGAAGCTCCCCAGCCTCCCCACTTTGCTCTGGTAGCGTATCGCTGCAAAGCTAACTGACTATCTCTTCCAGAGCCTGTCACCGCTCTGCCAGCTTTAAACTACAGCTCTCCAGGGGCTCGTATTCATAAGAAATCCGTTCCTGCAAATGTCACTGATATATTAACAATCCGAAGCAAAACGGTCACCTTATAGCAAAGTTTAAGAGACTTTCTAATCACGTGCATATTGAAAAACTATGTGTTCTTGAATACTAAACAAATATGTAAGTAAAGCAGCTGATAGCCTTCAATACCACGTTCCCCAGCTTCAGCAAGTTGCCTAAAAAGGCACCTAATGATAAAGTTACCCACAAGCAAGTTTGCTGGGGGGAGAGAGGCTGGGGGCAGCTGCAGCTGTGAAACCGCAACTCTAACTGCAAGACACCTACAGCAGAATTAGTGCCCACCACAAACGCCGTGTGCCTGCAAAACCAGGCGTCCGAGTACAACAGGGAAAATACACCTTCACAACCTGCCTGCTCTAACAAGACGATGGGAAGGGTTCCGCTCACACAGCTCTGGCATCCCTGTACAGGTGCTGTGCAAACGTACCGAAACAAAACACAGGAAGAAAAAGCCCAGAAAGCAAATCGAGTGCAAATGCAGGAACGCTAGAGTTAGGGGGTTTGGATGATCTACTTAGACCTGTACACAAGTGGTTTAAACACCTCTTGGTCTCATTCCCAGCTGCTTCTGTTTCACTTAAGACATATCTGCCTAATTTAGAAGAACAAAGAACGTCAAAAAAAACCTCTTTAAGAGCAATCCTTTTCATTGTGCCTTGAGAGGCGCAATGGAGAAATACCTGTAACTGAGTATCAGAAGATCCCTGCTTCTGGATGGAAGATACATGGATACGCCAATTAAAGGCTCTGTTGCAACGTAAACGTAAAAAAAATTACTCTAACTTTTCATTTTCAAATAAAAAGCAGTTTTCAGAGTTATCATGTGCCCAGCATTGGAGAGCATATTTTCATCACTAGTTCTACAATGCAAAATGTAAAATTCTGGTACCAAAGTGTATAAAAAAAAAAGTATTGAATAACTTGTCTGGCTTGTTTGGCCAGTGCAGGGGGAAAAAAAGTTGAAATCCATGGGTAAAAGAAAAATATAAATGCACTTTTAAAAAACTGGAAATGATGCATTGCTTTAGCCTGCACAGGTAAGGGCCAATAGGATGTGTTACTACCACTGAATAAACAGCAGCTTCTCTTTAAACTTTGTAAAGTGTTCCACTGGAGTGATATATGTAATAAATAGCCTTATACAACTTAATTGTATTACTAGAAAATAATTATATTGGCATCCCTCGCTTAGCAAATGTGGCAAAGAATATCCTTTTCAGAGGACGGAATTCTGAGTATGACAAAGAAAATGAAATTTCTATATTCAAAGATATGCATGCATGTATTTTTCAGGGTAAATATATTAAAAGAGTAATTCTATATTGCTTTGACTTACACAGCCCAGAAGTCTCATAAGAGAAGGCTGTCACGTATCAGGACTTCATACTGAGACGGTATCTTGACTGTAACATCTTTTCAGGCAAGCAGGCTGCAGAACACCAACAAATGCTCCGTTGCCGAAAGGCCCGGGGGGAGGAAACCAGCCGGATGCTTTCACGCTCTCTCAATCCCAACAGAGATATTCAATGCAGAGTTCCTAGCACTCCACTTTTTTCCTCCTATTTCATCCCAACAGAGATATTCAATGCAGAATTCCTAGCACTCCACTTTTTTCCTCCTATTGCAAAATTTCCTGCATTTTAATAGCCCGGAATAAGAAGTATTTCTACAGGTTTATACAGTTATTGCACACATTTCAGGGAAAATCATGTGAATCTTTGTAAGCATAATTTCACTCATGATTTCAACATGAACAATAGTTTATTCCTGTCAACAATATATGTTCGAGATACTAACAAATAATACTAAAAAAAGTTTAATTCTACTTCTGAGAAATTAGTGTAATCACATTTACAAAGATGAGAGTCACAGCAGTATTCTGTCCAAACAACTGGAAGTGAACAATTTATTTAGTGTCCCCTCTCAGTATTGTCCCAGCCCTTACTGCTGTATGTCCTTCCCCAGGTCCCCCCTCAGACACACTCGTTTCCTACAGAATAGATAAATACAGCAAGAGAAAAATAGGAAAAAGAAAAATAATCCCTTTCTGTTGTGTAAATCACCAGATTTTTCTTTATACTAACCCACAGCTTGTTTTTTGGTCACATCTTAAATGGAAATTGGCCCCATGAAATCAGTGTCCATCCGTTCTCAGATTCCCCCATGATAACTTCAGAAGTCTTTGGTCTCTTTCAACCAAGTGTAAAACATTCTCAGATTCCCCCATGATAACTTCAAAACTCTTTGGTCTCTTTCAACCAAGTGTAAAACACGGCTGGAAATCTGAAATCGTGCCCTCCTAGGGCCGCTGTGAGAACCCAGGGATTCGGGTTGAGGAGCCCGTCTCCTCCGCAGAGGCAAAGCCTGGCTACGGCAACTAGAGCACACAGCTTGGGAGCCCGTCTCACATATTGCCTTCCTACCGCAGGGCACAAGAGGAGATAAAATTAATGACAAAGAGCAAATATGTTCAGAACAACCTGTGCTCGTGGCAGGTCTCATGCCAGAAAATAACCTGTTAAAAGACGACACCTACACAGCAC
>NW_009212267.1:8256-9402 GCF_000690835.1 Fulmarus glacialis
GCAATGCATTTAACACGACTTTTTGCAGAAAACCTACAAAAGAAGAGATGGTGGGTATAGAATTAACACCTCTTGAAAGAAGAACCAACCTAAGTGTGGAAGCATCCACACAGGCCATCAAGCTTGCAGAATACTAACTGACTGGCAACTGCTACGGCTCTTATATGATTATTGTTTTGCATCCAATCAGTGTTTGCTGATGAAGGTTGGTTTGGCAGCCCTTAAAATCTGTTAATACTTCAAGCCTGAGGAAATTGGACTTTCAACGAAATCTCTTTCACGCATTCATTTTCTTCGTGTTCTCACAATATTTGTTCTGAACTATGAAAACAAAAGCATCTACATTTTCGGACTTCTTTTTTTTAAACAAATAAGAGCTTCCGATGGAAGAAAAAAAAAAAATAATCTCAGAAACCTAACGATATTTTCTGATGCTTTCATAAACACAGCATGCCTTTATCTTTACACCAAGCAACACACTGTAGGAGCAAATTATTTCCACAGTTGAGTACTTTCAGCGGTACTTCTCAGTTTGTGTCTTTCCTGAACACACAACCTCTGCTGCAACCTCTTCCTTTCTTTTGACAGAAATACTAAACAGAAGAGTATATAAGCAGATTTCAAAGCTAGTTGAAAATAGGAACATAGAGCCTAACAATGTTAAATCAAAAAACCTGTCAAGTTTAGCAACAGATCATTTGCATCTCCTTTATTCTGTTGTACAAGTTCTTTGTTTGCATAGGAAAAACCCAAAAGAGATGTCAACTTGCTTCGTAAATGGCTGATATCCAATAAGGATGAAAATAAGTATCTCAAATGCTAGCGAAGCATCAGCAATGTTTATTTGCCAAGCAAATTACTGAAAGGCAAGTCACTCTGACACCAGCAAGAGGGAGGAAAGGCATTAAGAACCAACCCGCTTTCCAACCTTCCCACATAGGCTTAGTATTTTTTTACAGAATATGCTGGGTTTGGCTGGGATAGAGTTAATTTTCTTCAGTGTTGATAACACAGGGATGTTTTAGTCACTGCTGAGCAGTACTTACACAGAGTCAAGGCCTTTACTGCTCCTCACCCCACCCCACCAGCGAGCAGGCCGGGGGTGCACAAGAAGCTGGGAGGGGACACGGCTGGGGGCGACTGGCC
>NW_009212267.1:9432-12820 GCF_000690835.1 Fulmarus glacialis
AAGGGACATTCCATACCATATGACGTCATGCTCAGCACATAAAGCTGTGGGAAGCAGGAGGAAGGGGGGACGTTCGGAGTGATGGCATTTGTCTTCCCAAACAACGGCTGGGCCCAGCTTGGGGGGTGCCACCGCTCAGGTTTGGATGCAGGTACCGCTTTACATACCAGTATAGATGTGCCCGCAGAGGCTCAAAACTAATAACACTCTAAGTGTAAGCAACTAATTTAAAACTTCGGCTTCATCACTCAAATTGCTTCCAGGTCTCATCACTCAGTCACTGATGACCGAAGTGAATATCCAGCGTCATGTGCTGGAATCGTTATCTATATAATTCTCCTCCTCATTTTCTCTAGCTTTCAAAGGCAAGGCTTGAAACAACATGGGAGCAGAGTTTAAGATTTTAAATGAAGTTTAGGCTTGACTTTATTCTCAGAGCTGGATCCAGTTTTAACTGCATCAGTATAGACATCTCCAACCCAAGAGAGATGCAGAGATGGTAGGTGGACACGGAATAGGACAGCTGTCCCACACATCTTCTATGAACAGCACTTTTATTGTCCAAATAAATCCAGCAATTCATTAACTAATGCAGAAACTGCTCCAGAATCAGTTCTTTCTCTAAGAGGGAAGCGTAGCTGCACAAGGAGCTGCCAACAGCACTGCAGAGTCAGTCCCCTGCTTGCTTACATATTTTACCTGCTATTGCAACTGCACTTTGTTGTGAAGTCTTCTAGTCAAACCCTTTCATAATTGCTGATATTTTATGCATGACATTGAGAAAGTTGCTTTTTCTGTATTTTTAATTTCTAGCTCAAAGAAGAGGAAAGGGCAAATTAAGAAATATTAAAGTCTGCTAACAATTTAATTTTAGTTTGGGCAGCTCTGCCCAGTTAATCACCATTTTACCTTTTCATTGTGGCAGAAAAGTCATTGTCCGACCAGTATTTGGTTTCCGTTCTGCTCCCAAAGTGGAGCAATAATGCGGACATGGTTGTGTTTGTTTAAAGAGGCCAAGCAAAATAAATTCCTTCCAGTTTTTCAAGCAAAAGTTATAAACAAGAAGGTGAATTTATCAGTCTACTCAGAAATTTCAGGTACTATTTTGAATTCCCTTCGACATTGTAACAGCATTTTAAAACAAAATAATTAATAAGTTTTTGCAAAGCAAACAGCTCACATGGTATTAAATCCAATTCCTTACAAGAAAATGTTTCTTATCTAAAAATATACCTCTGCTCATCTACAAATGTAAAATATCTGAACCTATTAAATATCCAGCCTATTAAGCCACACACATATTCAATAACACATGTGCTTTCTCACATGTGATGAAGAACTGTTAATAAATTAAAGAGGTGTTTTTAAAGAGTCAATTCTCTAAGCAGCCACAAACTAACATGTGGAATCCTTAGTTACTCCAAATCTTAAGCTTGCAGATTTTTCACAGGAAGCAGACCCACACCATTCAAAGGCTGCTTGACAGAAATGGAAAGTATCTAACAGGAGATGCGGTCCATAGTTACAAAATGAGGTGCTCCTTGGAGCGCATTGCTTCTGAAAAATATTCACAAATCATTGTGGACAAGCTACTCTGCTTGCCCTCTCAACTAGTACATCAAAACTGTACTATCCTTAGACACGTTACCAAGATAAAAGACAGAAGAAACAGTTCAACTCTGCGCACAGCACTGGTTAGCCTCAAACGACAAGACTGACTGTAGTTCCCATGTCCGCTTGTTAAGAAACTGATAAATCAGAAAGAATCCAGCAAAGAAAAAATAAAATAATGTTAGTGCATAAGTAATACTACACAAGAATGCACTGAAAGATCTGAATCAGCCTGACTATGGGAAAGAAGAACAAGAACTCATCTGATCCCTTGGTATAAGTATTGCCAGTAGGTGGAAGTATCAGTTATGAAAGGTAGCGTTAGAGGAGAACAGTACGAGAACCGTGTCCAAATGCCAAAAACGTGTCTTTAAGGAACCAAAAAAAGAGAGAGCGCAACTAAACTCTGAAATTAATCACTAAGGTTAACCAAATATAAGTGTAATGTAATAAGTGCAATGCCATTAAATGCAATGTAATAAATAGGTATTATCCCTTAAAGTATTTTTTCCCCCGATTATATACTTATTACTGTGCTATACTATTAGCCCTGCAATACAGAGATAAATGTTAATTTAATAGCCTATAGTACATAGGTCAGGAGAGGTATTTTTAACGTCCATTTTGACTCCGAACTATATGAGCTTATAGGAAAAAATGTACAGCTTACTACCTGAACATGTAACAGTGTTGGCAGGAAGATCCCTTCTTTCTTTACGTCTGGTTAAAGTGTCTCTGTTACTCACTTGTTGAAACAAGTCACAGAATACCAGAAGACTTTTTTGCTACTACATTCTCTTATAACTTACCAAGGCCTTCAACAACTACAGCCGCCGGTTACTTATGTAAATCCAGAAATAACAGACCAGACGTTACACCAAAGAATTCTGAAAAACATTGTGCTGGGGTCAAAGGCGTTACTCCAGATGAACGTTCCTATATTCAAAGGATGAGAACGCTTACCTCAATTACCTGGTGGTTTTCTGGTTTCCTTTTTTTATGTTTAAATAAAGTAAAGCCATTTCATGTAGCTAACAACATATTGAGACAGACAATTCACACGGTAATATCAATCTTTATAGGCCGTTTAGACGTGATCATCCTGAAACCTTTTGAGCCATTTCATTCAAACCAGAACTTGGTAACAGCACTCAGACCAGGAGCTACAGAGCTACGAGACTGCCTGCTCAGGTGTGAACGGTGAGGGGGAAACTGAGGGCCGACATTTTTTATTTCCCATTTATAGCTCAACCCCCTCATAAACTGCTAACCAGAAACAAATTTAGAGAGCTGTGTGGAGTAATGAGGCACCTGATATAGCATCATTATTACTATACCCTGCTTTCCAAAATTCATTTTTTAAACCAAGCACACATCTATTAGCTTTGACATAAACTAAAATCTAGATTATTTTTTAAGTATCGGAGTCAGCAAGTTATGAATACCTATTCAACAGAACAAAAAAAGTACTTCTCTCTGCTGTCCTTTCTTATCAGAATAATTTCTTACAGCTACTTGCAAATAGCTCAAATCTTTTTGAGTTCTTCAAACAAACAAAACTGAGAAATAACGTCGAACAACAGCGTTTGCAGCGGGATGGCTCGCTGCCTTTGACGCCCAGCGCCAGCTCCCCGGGGGACGCGCAGCAGGCGTTCAGGGAGCGCTGCCTGAGCCACGGCGCCGGTCCCTTCCCCTGCACCGCAGATAAGCCATCCGTCCCTTCGGGGGCCCGGGGGAGTTTCTACACGGCTCTGGAAGAGCCGAGCAGAGCCTGGGC
>NW_009212267.1:12887-16915 GCF_000690835.1 Fulmarus glacialis
TGGGCCAGCAGGCTGACAGCCACGGAGCCCCAAGCCCAGCCCTGGGAAGTGCAGGAAGCCTGGGGAAGCTCCCAAAGGAAACCCTGGGGAAGGAGCTGGGGGCAACCCAGGCTGCTTTCTCAGTTAGAGATGATACGCTGATCGAGCACTGCGTTGATGACATTTACTACAGTAACAGTATCATAAATCTATAATCCTCTTTCTCAATAAACTGTATTGTTGTACAATATATTAAACTATCTCCTAATAAACTGTACTACTTCCCCTCTTACTTACCTCCCAAGCACATAAAATAAACATCTACGAATGGAAAGAATTTATAAAATTAAGCGCATTATTTTTTGCTGAAAGGAAAAGATAACGATATACCCGGCCATAAATTTTATTCTTACAAGACTGCCCCCTTCCCCCCAATTTTTCTTTCCTGCAGCATCATTACCTTGTCATTTAAATGAACTTGCCTACCCCTGAGCAGTCGGCATTGAATATTCACTGCTGGTTTCCATTTTTACATGTTTTTACAGAAGATACTCTGTTTAATTTTTTTCTCAGTTTGCGTAAGACTATCCTTGAAGAGGTAAGAGCAGCCCAAGGGAAAGCCAGTGTCATTTGAGAAGCACAATAACAGCTGATTACATGGACAAATAAACAATGTAAAAGTAATTCTTCATGGACATTCAAACCTTTTCGCCTTTTTTTTTTTTTCCTTTTTATTATAAAGAGTATTGTCATTTCCAGTACATTCTTGGAATAAAATAGAGGCTTAAAAACTAACTGTTATTTTGTTCAGGTGAATATGACTGTAGGAAAACCCATTCCATTACAGGGAATTAAGAACTGACCTCAGGGACTAGGCAGAGCCACACTCAATATGAAGCTGTTAACTTTGTTCTAACCCTTCTTGTTTCGCTTTTAAAACAAACTGTGTTTTGAAATCTTGCTTTAACCCCAAAAGTATTTCTACTCAGTGGTCCAAAACAGTATGAGTAAAATCTGACTAGTACAACCGTTCCTACCATTTTTCTTCTTTGGTGCGTGGTTCTCTATGGTCTTTATTTGCCCCACACATTCCTCTTTAGGTACCTTCGATGGCCAGCAGCCACGCTGTTGTGTTTCTGTTCAAGTTGAGCTTCTGGTCCAGGCACTGCAGAGACAGTCTGCACGTACGGAGGCAGGAGGGGGCTGCTTTCCTACAGAACCAGTCAGTTCTGAACCGCATCAGCTGCAGCGCTGGGACCTGGCAGCAGCTTGGAGAACAACGCTGGAGAAGAAACCACTTCCTCTACACACAGACATTTAGCAAAAGGAGTGAGAAACAGAAAATTTTCTCAGGCTAATAGTTTTGCCTCTTCTATCTCCATGCTGAAGGTACAAAGACTATTTGTGCCACTCCCAGCTTTGCTGCTGTTCTCCCTAATGCCAGTACTTAGAGTTTCCTTCTTTACATTTGCTTACATAGACATTATGTAGCTCTTGTGCCTTAATTTTAAAGATATCGTCTTCATCATTCCTGGTTACGGCCAAATCAGCAGGATTTGTGGTTAAACACATGCTAGATTTGAGGGAGTCTCTTCAGAGAACACCACTGACCTGCCAACAGAGGTATGCAAGCCCCTGGCTGGGATTCTCGGGGATCCAGCAGCAGGTCCCGGGTTGTTCCTGGCCTCTTCACGGGCTCCCACCATGGCTGTCAACCGTGGACCTCTTGGTCAAAACTACTGCTAACGCTCTGCTGCGCTCCACCTCATCTTCTCGCATCACTGGCTATTCTGGTGAATTACAGTATTCACAATCCACACTTGGCTACTGACCTCTGCATTTTTAATGCAAATTTAATGCTGAAAACTGTTTTAATGGAAGCGCAAATGAAACCAAACCACAATATTCAAACTGAGCACTTAACGCCCCCCAAACAATTCAGCTGTGTGCCTTTAAGGAAGACTTAACGACAGCATTCGCAGTTCAGAGCACTGATGCAACTGAATAGTAGTAGCTGCAAATAAAAAATGTGTTTCAGTTTAAATATTCCTAAGCCCTGTTGCTGGTGACAGATACCTGTCATATTCCAAATGGGGCTAGGAACAAATTTTATTCCACGTAAGATAAATCAAGATCTCGACTCCGAAACATTTTAGTAGTAAGTGAAGGCAATCATTCCCCCAGCTTGGAAAGACGTGTATAAAGACATCATTTAGAACAATACAGTCCACTTGATTTTCAGAAGAGAGAGTGATGGGATGTGATAAAAAATTACCAAGAACACCCAAGCAGACTTTTCAGTGCACTGGATGCAATACTTCAAAAAAATTCAAATAAATATTGAATAATAAAAACATCTTCGTAGTTGAGTAGAACCTGTAATGTGCCATGAAAAGCTATTTACCTAATGGACGTTTGGGGATTTGGGCAGAAAATTGATCCCTCAGTCAGAAGTCAGGCAGAAAAGCTCTTGATCAGCTCTGCAGAGCTGAAAGAACTTGCTTGACTTAGAACCGACCTGAAAAGCACATTCAGGAATTGACATTTACGCAAATAAATTTACGTGACCTGATTTGACTGAATGCATGTGGAGGAAATAATAATGTAGTTTACTACTGATAATCGCCTTGCCTGAGAACTCTGTCAGAGTAAACTGAAGGAAGGAGTATGCCTGAATATGTTACTTTAGATGATGATCAGAATCACGGATATGATGTTACCTCATGGGGTCATATACCATAAAAACTGCAGCCATGCAATTAAGGCTGAAGCAGACCCACTCAAATGACCCCCAGGCCATTTATTAGAAAGAATGAAAAGAAAGGTACAGTAAAGGAAAGAAGGCGATCTGGGGGAATTCCGCCGAGCTTGGTGTGAGGTGATATCTCTAAGTGGCGATTTGGTTTTTGCAATCATTAAGATAATGTGAAAAGTGAGAAATGTTAATGAGACACTTTTTTGGCTGCTTACCTAGATCCAAAGGCATCAATTGCTATTGTCCAGAATAGACAAAGCAAAGTGTTATTTCCTGCTTATATGGAAAAAGTCAGAATTTTTAACCTCCACACAGGTGCACAACAAATTGACCGAAATTCTAACCTAGATGACACACAAATCAACCAAAAGCACTTATACCAAGTCATTCTTCAAGCCAAGAAATAGTTCAATTCAAACTCTCATCAGGTGGTTTTACTGACTGTAAAGGGGTGTTTTCCAGTCACTGCCATGTGTCAGAGGTGCCAATTCATCAGTACAAACAGTTTCAGTGTTAAACTGTATAGGCAGAGTTAAAACTGTTGGGGGTTTATTTGTTTGGTTTTGTTTTAAACATAGTGGCAGCCAAACCAAAAAAACCCAGCCTCAACAGTAATTCTGGTCAGTCTAAAAACAGTATGTGTAAGGTGGGAGGGAAAGGAGGGGAGCTTTCTTTTGAATCTCAAAATAAGAACATTTCATTCTGGCTGTTGAAAGTTTGCTTTGGTTTCTGGCTTCTTTGTTTTTCTCTTCTTCAGTGCAAGGGCAAAAGAAACAAGTTAGTCTCAGATATCACACCACTTTCAATTGACAAGTTGGAAAATTCTTTCAATACTATATGAAAACTTCAGTTGGGGTTGGTTTTGGTGTTCTTTTTTTTTTTTGGACAAAACAGTTGTCAAATTCTACCCACGCTTATAAAAAAAAAAAATTATTCACAGGAAAATCATGTAATGCTCCCTGGCACTCTTAATCTCACTATGTCTCTAATAGCAGCGCTTGCAAAGAGATCTTTGCTACTGCCTGCCACAGACTCCCCAGGGAAACTTTCCTCCCAAATGCTTTATGCAGCTCTGGGTCTTTTGCTTAGGTAAAAATACTTACAATAATCTCCAACAGGAATAATTTATCCTGCCTGTTTTGAAATCTTCTGTCTTACTTGCTGTGGAGTTACCTGGCCTGTGTAATTGAAGTTGCTAAAACAGATAAAAAATTTCCCATGATACTACAAATTGCTGTAGTAGCCACCAAAATGCTCCACAATAAATTGGAGATTTGGCTCCTTGCTCAAGCTG
>NW_009212267.1:16968-29636 GCF_000690835.1 Fulmarus glacialis
GTCGAACTCAAAGCGAGCAATTCCACCAGTGATTAAACAAACGAAGTCTGCTTTCTCTGCAGAGGGCTTTCTTTTGAGTCACTATAACTGAGTTAAACCAAAAATGCAATAGTAAACCTACAAAGATGCTCTTTTTCCATGAAGTCCTTTGGCAGCAGCAGGCTGACACGCAGATGCGGTTATCCATGCTCCCGTTACATAGGATGAAGCAATCTCACTATGGGAATTACCTGAACACAATCAAGACGTACCATGGCTTTTCAAGTCAGTATTATAAACCACAGCAGCTGTGGTCTTAGGTTTGTAGATGAGCGATACACCAGCCAGCTCTTTCCTATCCTAATTGAGAATTTTTCATTTGGGGGGGGGTGGGGGGAAGGTATCTTCCTCACTTGTACCTCTCTGTCCAGCTTGCCAGATGCCCCTTGCTCATTGTGAACTGCTTTCACAAATGCCCAGGTAAAAATGCCCAGGTAAAATCTTGCCCATCTATAGGTCTGACCGCTCTTTCAGCAACATTTTTTAGTATGTAATGAACAGTTCCAAGAGAATAATTTACTTCATGCCCTTTACTATTATCTTTTTACAGTATGGACTTGATGATCTTAGAGGTCTTTTCCAACCTTAATGATTCTATGGTTCTATGATTTCCTCAAAACATATGGTTCTCCTATTTTAAATCTTTTTTTTCCTGCAGCCTGCTCTCCCTATCCCCAAGTACATTTACCTAAAACTTCCCCCCTTGTCTTGTGATATAAAAGAAAAAAAACAACTTTTTTTTTTCCCCCCAAACATGAAAACAGAGACACTGCACACATCTTTCTTTCTCTGCCCCTACCTATTCTTCACAAACATAAAGGCTGAGCAGCATCTTCCTCATCCATCAGGCGCCTACCTCAAAGAGAAGTTACGAAAGCGAACATGGGCAACGTCCTTTTATATTCAGAGAAGCACAAAGGCACCGTTAGCATGTTTCAGATTCAGAGAGCGTATTACAAGACGACAACCCTTTTGCGTGGGCCATCAGCTGCAACCTTAATGATTCTATGGTTCTATGATTTCCTCAAAACATATGGTTCTCCTATTTTAAATCTTTTTTTTCCTGCAGCCTGCTCTCCCTATCCCCAAGTACATTTACCTAAAACTTCCCCCCTTGTCTTGTGATATAAAAGAAAAAAAACAACTTTTTTTCCCCCCCCCCAAACATGAAAACAGAGACACTGCACACATCTTTCTTTCTCTGCCCCTACCTATTCTTCACAAACATAAAGGCTGAGCAGCATCTTCCTCATCCATCAGGCGCCTACCTCAAAGAGAAGTTACGAAAGCGAACATGGGCAACGTCCTTTTATATTCAGAGAAGCACAAAGGCACCGTTAGCATGTTTCAGATTCAGAGAGCGTATTACAAGACGACAACCCTTTTGCGTGGGCCATCAGCTGGCAGATGGCACTGCCATGCCGTGCCCATGGCCAGTCAAACCCTGTGCACGTCTGTCCGTAGGCACAGAGCGAGGGCCAGGCAGGCCTATTGCCTCTCTTTACAGACCCACGTTCACCCTTCTAACCCGTCCATACCGGGTTTTTTTTTTTTAAGCGAGCTACCTCAGAGGAATCGGTCTTTGCTTAGACACCTTTAATGTATTTATTATGAATCGAAGCTTAAACTTGATAATACTGTGCCACAGAATAACTTGGACACATGAAACAGGTCCACAGAAAGGAGTGAAAAATCCACACTTACAGCTATGAAGCAATGCACTATTTTCACAACCTTATTTTTGTGCAAGTGCACAGGTACTCATCTCGTAGAAGGCAGAACATATACCAACAGGAACTACCTCAGGACTGGTATAGTACTAGAACAACATGGCCAGAGCTTACTGCATGTAAATGCCTGGAAATAAGAAGCTCTAAGGTGCACAGAGCAGCTTTTCTGTCCTACTAGAGAATGCACCAATGCCCAATAAATGCAGGTATTTTATCCATGGTAAAACTCCTAGACAGTAAAGAACATGAAAATTTCACATAAATTACATGATTTCACCAGAGCGATTAAGCTAATGATTTCAACTACACACTCTTTGTGAAGTTAAAAGATACCGTATATACTTACATATTTTATACATTTAACAAGCAACTAACAGCCAATTGCTCATTGTCTATTCAGAGCTTAAAATTAAGTGCCCAGCTGTGGCAGTTAACCACATTTTCCCTTAAGACAGAAGGGTGGTTGTTTTTATTCAACAAACAGTTCGTTTTCATCGTACGTAGAAGGGAGAGAGGAAGTTTGCCAGAAGCATGAATTTCACCCTAGTGTAAAGAAGTGACTAGCAGGTGGTTCTGGGACACAGTTACGCTAGATTTATACATTTATCTGGGAGTAATCCCGAGTCCTGTGGCAGCTATGATTATTTGGCTTTATCTTATTATTGCTAGAAACTTTCTGTGACATACCCATTCATTTCCAGCAGAAATTTACCATACGTGCTTTGATGCGCTACAACTGCTCCTACTTACAGTTTTATTTTAGCACGTTTTCATCTTCTGAGAGTTTGCATTTATGTTCCCTCTTGAAAATACTAAAAAATCCATCCCAGCAGTGTCAAACTTGAACTTTTTTTTTTTTTTAAAACTCATTTTTCTAGCTGAGAAGAGTTCGCCCTCTATCTCCTCCTGCTTTCTTCCTTCTCCAGCTCTTTCTAAGGAGGCTGCAGGGGTTTCAGAGCTTCCCCTCTTTCCAGCAAGGTCCCGAGGCTGGCCCAGGGCAGGGTCAGACATGCGTACCCCACCTGAGGCTCCTTTGCACGGTCAGGTTACGGCCAGCTCAAACATACCTGTCCCAACCGCCTTTCTTCAACGGCAATTGGTAGTGAATATTAGGAGAATATCTGACTCTTTTACTAGGTGCAGAGGGAAACTCTTTGCTGTACTTTTCAAGGCTCCTACAATCATCAGTTCAGAAAAATCCAGAGCCAGCAAGGGTAGCTGGGCCATCATATTACAGGCATCTTAAAAAGGACCTGGGTATACATTTTTCCATGACTCCGATTCCTTTTTTGAGCTTGCTCACGTTTTGAACACTTTGTAGCAGCAGATGTCACAGTTTGATGAGGCGCTACAGAAATGTTTTCCTTGCGTAATCATGCAACCTAGCAATCGCATATAGTAACTCCTAGTTCTCCTGCTAGGAAAAACAGTTAGAGCTTTTCCTACCATTTATTACCTCGCAGACCTAAATGACTACTTGCTTCTATAAGGATACCATTTAATAGTGACTTTAACGAACTCTTTCAACGCGGCACGTTGACAACTACCACCGTGCCTTGCTCAGGACCACCGGGACGGCTCCTCCACCTGGCTGCTGCAGGACGCAGGCTCTGGCAGCGCCCACGGCTTCGCTCGCCGCATCGCGCTGCGCCGCCGTTTACCAGCTCTACGTGGGCTAGCACAGCCTGCCCCCCCTTACTGCACCTCCCAGGCTGCCCAGCTGGCAGGTAGGGCACAAATATTCAACTTCTCCCCTTCAGGCATGACGCTGCAGCCTATGGAGACGCCAACGTATTTGTTGCCTTATTTTCCTTTTATAAATCTGTGCTTTCTTTAGGGCTTCACTGGAAACAACCCACCTTGTTACTCCCGTCTCATTTGCTCTTGCTGTAAGAATCCCATCAATTCTCTACCTTCGAGCAAGTTTCTGATGTATCTGTTACAGCAGTAATTTCAGACGTTCAAAGCACAGATTTCAATATGCTGCTATAGTTTTTAAGACTTCAAGCATCAGTATAAAAATCTGCATATTTGGTCTTGGTCTGGTTGCTCGGCTGGTCTAATTGGAATAAAATCTTACTTCCCAAGGCATTTCTTCATTATTTTCTACCTGAAGTTAATCAAATTCTACCCTATCCCTGTATAAGAAAGCTGAGTTTCAATGATTTCCTCCACAGAAGATGAATACCCTCAAACTGCTCATTTGTCAAAACCATTCATTCCTCAAGTTCCCTACAGACTTCTAACTTTAAATGGCATTTTGGCTTAAACGAAATCCATCTTAAATGGCGACTATTAAAAGGAGCCATGAAACTCCATGAAAACCCGGAGGCACTGCTAAGCATGTTATTTACCTCCTGGTTACCTACCTTGTTTCATTTATGAAAACAGACTTAAAAGAAAACATACCATGTTTAGTCTTTATGTAGTATCAACTCACCACGTAATACATGCTGGCCAATGAACGTACATGGCAGTTTTACATGGCTAAGAAAGAAAGGCAGTTGGACCCCGCTCTCCGGAAGCTTGAAGTATCTGAAACGCATGACTCCCAGCCTGCTCAATTTTATCACCTCACTTTTTCCACTAGAGCAACACCAGAGAGATGCAGAGCCTGGAGCCACTCCTGCTATTTCAGGCCCTTCATCCCCTTTTATTAGGGTAGTACTTGGATCAAGGAGCTCAGACAGGGTGCACAAAGGAGTATTACACACGGCTTTTCCTTTCTTTTCTAATTCTACTATCTTTCACTGTGGCACAAAGTCCAAGTCTTATCACCGAATATACTTTGGCAATGTGGCTCTTTCCACAGCAGCCTCCTCGCTGATTTTTTGAGAGTTCATTTTGACAGCAATTTTAAAGATCATGCAGGTAACGGCTCATTCCGGTGTGCTCTGCACCCAAAGATAGTAACGCACCTCTCAATTTGCTGGAAGAATATTTACCAGACAAATCCTGGACAACGCATGATGGCTTCAAAGAAAGCAATTCCTAGTTCTCGCTCTGCCGGTAATGATGGGTAGGTCACACAAGGGTAGCGCGCTCAGACTTGAACCTAAATCCTCTGTGCCGCGACCAGCCCACTCCATTTTCTCGAACAACAGGGGGTTAGCAAAAAAGCTTGTAAATCAAAAACTAATCACAAAATGGAGCCAGCTTGTCGAACAACATTAAATAGCAGGCATTCTTCCACATTGCATGAGGACTGAGCTCCGGGTGCCCTTTCACCTTGCAATCCTATAATACTGCTGGCTAACTACTAGCACTTAGGGAAGAAGTTTGGCCACTGCCCTAAGCAGTACAGAGAGCAGCAACTCCAAAGTTATTATCCTCACAACCAAAACTTCAAATGATATTTAAATACTGCTACAGAGAACATTCTCTATCTTCTCTCCTTTTAACACTCCCATGCTCCTACCAGGAAAAAAATATTTCATACTGAATCCAATTAAGATACAATCAATTTTAACTGGATGCGTTCTGAGTAGGCATAAATATTTCTCAAAAAGGAAGTTAGTAAATTGGATTGATATAGATTAATACGGAGAAAGTGAATTATATTACGAACAGCTGGAAATTAACTTTGTCCTTGCAAGCATGAGATAATAACCAAAGGTCTCTTGGCCTTCAACTACATACAAATCAAAGAGGAAAAGGAGTTTTTCAAACAGGGCAAAAAGATCCACTTAGCACAGATAACAGCTTGCTACATTTCCGTGCTAATGACCTGTCAACTTTGAGTTTCAAAATACAGCTCTTGATTTAAGTTGGAAAATGTCCTATTCTGTACTCGTGCCTTTGCTTCGCATTTAAAGTCCAAGTTCTCTTTCTTGTTTGTTTCCCCCATTACTATTTTCATTTAACATCAATTGTGCTACATACATTTTTTTTCTCTACCAGTATTGGTACCCCCATACTGCTTATGAACTTCTCTTTCTCTTTTATTCTGGCCATTCAATTGTTGCTCATTCGGCCAGTGAGACAGACCACAATCGAGAGTTTGCTAACCCAAATTTTTACTTGTCTCCAGTTGGAAATTAACTGAACGAACACCACAGGAGATGGACCAGTTTCTTGCCATTAACCAGTACGCTTCAGTACACGTGTCCCCATGTACCACCATACACCAAGCGTGCTCGTCCCTTCCCTGAGGACTGGGGAGTTCTCCCTTAAATACCCACAGAAGATGCACCCTCAAACCTCATCTCTCCTTCAGCGCAGCGTGGCATACTACGCAGCGAAAGGAAGAGTACATCATCTGCTCAAAGCAGTAGTAATGACCTGTGGAGGCTTTGAGAAAGGCACAAGACGTGATAAAGGGATGAGTCAACATCTACGCTGCAAATGCTTGGAAAGTAGCACTGCCCCACGCTGCTACCACAGTCGGGTAGGCTCCAGCAGAAACGTGCTCCAGCAATCACCAGGGTCCACTTTGCTGTTTCCCAACAGGTTTTAGCAGAGCTGGAAATCCACCTCTGCTGGAAATAAACAGTATGGAAGACTTCTTAAAGAGGGTGCTTAACATCAGGATCACAAAGACATTAAAGCACCAGAAGATGAGGCATTTGGAAGACCCCTCTCTTTGGTGAGATGAAAATCTACCACCACCTTCAAAAGAAACCTCAATCTCTGTCACTCTGGCTGACGCAATACCAGTGAGGAATGTCACTTCCAAATGTCACTTCTGCGGGGTATATAGTCAGCACACACAGATACAGATACACACATCCTGGGGTGGGGAACTCTAACTTAATACAAATATGCTGGGCCCCAAGCAAGCCATTTCTTCTCGGGCATCAGACCTAGGAATTACAATCGGATTCTACGGAAGTACCAGTCCAGCATTTAACAGGCGTCAAATAAAAAAATAAAACAGTAGAAACCATTAGAAAACAAAAAAACCACCCCACTTCAAACATTTTGCCATTATATAGTCTTCAGCGGCCCTTCATCTGCGACACTGTTTGTAGTTCTACCCATCACGCAGCGAAGGACCATTCTGCGTGCTTCCTCTGGGCAGAACGGGGTTTGCCCCCTCCTGCAGCCAGGATACCCTGGCAGATGGCCCCTGGCAGCAGGCACTGTGGCTGTTCGGTTCTCCCTCCTCCCCATCAACTATAACATCGCTGTACATGACTAGTTGCAATTAGTAGTTTATGTTGATAGGCGAGATGAAGCAAGGCCCCACCATAGGGGAATGACGACAGTCACAGCTATGTTTTCATCCTGCTGACTGAGCAACCTTAATTACCCCTTTCACTGAGTTACATCTGCAGTTTAAAGTGAGAGGAGATGCATCTCGCGTTGATTTATTTGGGCACAACAATCTGGATACTTGCACAGGAGCGGGCCGCCCTAGGCTGCTTCTGCAGTCAGTGGAGACCTCATTCACATGGACATGGCGCACTACATCTATTTATTTACCTTACCCATACCTTTGGCGTGTCATCTTCTCCCTGTACTTCAAGAATCTGAAGATTTTTAATATACATTGTTATTGATTTTTCCCCACACTTCTAACAACCTCCATTAGTCATTTCTAATTCAGCTGTACCTTTCACTGACAAGGGATGACCAGAAAGAGGAGAGGGCTGTCACACTTGGTTAGCCGCCTTTGTTTTCTTTGGCTTTGCATCCCTTTTGGTGTGTCAGCTCGTGTCTTCACCTCACTTGAGAGGACAGTGCAACTCTTTAAGCCATTTGTCAAGCTGCTGCTGAGGTTTTCCTATCTTAGGCATGATGCTGTTCACAAAAAAGTGTAACAAGGGCATATTTAAGCTAGTTAAAAAGATAGATAGTTATAAGACGGTTTACACTGACTAGCACAAAATTCTAATGCCAAACATCTCTATATGACCATAACTCTAAAATTTACTTTACCTTAATCTTTAAATTGAAATGTAGTAATGTGGGGAAGTATCTGCCCTGGCCGATGCCACGGCTCACACATATCGGCTATTGCCCAGTAAGAGAGCCATTGGAAATTTGAAGAAACTTGTCCCTTTTTGGCAATATGTGGGCCTCAACATACCACCATGCTTTTGCTGGTGAGGTAAAACACATTCGATCTAAGCGAACTTTGACTTGTGAACTTGTGCAAACGCACGAGGTCAGCAAGCCTTTGGTAGCACAGCAAGCGCAGCCTTCCCTTGGGCACCTGTAATCAGCAGCAGAACAACAGACACCTCTCATCAGAACAGTAGGATGTATTTTCCACTTAATTTTAAGAGTTTACACAGGCACATAACCCTCAAGGGTTACATGCTCAATACCCTCAAGGTAACAATCAGCTAAAAAAAACCAAAACCAACTTGATCGGGCAAAGCAGACAAAGAAAAACACTCCAGCAAATGGAAGCCATTGAACGCTAACGGAGATGTAGAAACTAATGCGGGACAGAGGAGAACACAACACCGACAAGAGAGACAAAAGACCCCAGGAGAAACCTGTGACTAACCAAGATAAGCCCTTGAAAGCAGCTTTGAGATCTTGCTTTGTTATGTTTTACAGAAAGCAAAAAATCTGAACCCTGGTGTTGCTTAACATCTCTGTCCACAGGACAGAAAAAGGCACTTTAGTCACAAGATGCTGATGAAACACTTATTATTTACATTGTGACAGAGGACAACGTCAAACAAGACAGAAAAGTCAGAAGCACTTATTAAATATACGTCCATTTTTTAGCAGAAAAAGGCGCTTTAGTCACAAGATGCTGATGAAACACTTACTATTTACATTGTGACAGAGGACAACGTCAAACAAGTGTTGACATTTTTGTGCCTCTGGTCCCAGCATGCGGATGTGGAGGTGTTTTCACTTGGCCATAGTCCTGAAACACAGGGAAAGCAAACCTTGTGCCATTCTTTAAACCCAGTAAATATACACGTCAGTTGAACACTGATCCCAGGAAAAACAATGCAAGCACACATATGAGACTCAATGCATGCAACAGGAATACAATATAATTATGCCTATTAACGTGGGCTTATTGGAAACACTAATAATCAACTTCGTACTATTTTTAACTAAATTACAAGCCTGGACAACAAAGAGAGTGCGACTTCCTAAGTTTAAATTTCCTTCATACTACCCTAAGCTGATCATGAAACTATGAAAATAAACCAGATGAAAGTTAAATGGATTAAGACCTAGTTAGCTGAGGTCTCAAAACACAACCAGGAGCGCTGCATTAGCCATGTGTAAACACACAGGTCCAGTCTGGAAACGTTTTGGAAATGCAGAGTGCCCTGACCACCAAGGGTCTGGCCACCACCAAGATGCTGCAGAGCCCCTTAGGTACCTCTTTGCTTTTGAGATGAAACCAGTTGCAGACTTGGAGGGTACTCAGGGCAGGTATCACGTAGGCTCATGCCATGCCCATTTTTCCTCCAGCATCTGCCTGCAATCACTGCTGGAGACAGGACATAGTCCGGAGGGGCCGATGCAGTCTGTCCTTGTGTAACCGAGGGGATAACGAGGATGCCAGCAGGGTTCTGTTACCGCTGCATTCGGTATTAGCACAGCCAAGCGGGAACGCTGTGTCCACAGTCCTGTGGTCTGTAACTCACAAAATGAAATTAATCCAAGTCCTTCAAAAGGAGTCAGAGAAAAGACCAGATCAATGACCAAATCAGAGAACCCTCGGTATGGTAAGAAATGCTTTAAAACCCCCTCTTTCGATTTCATCGAGCAGAGATTGAGGAATGACCTGATCAGGCTGGCTCTGCCATAAGGCACCAGGCCAGAAACCGCTTTCACTGTGGAGAACAGCAGATCAGCAAGACTGGATTCTCACCACGGGAACAAGGAAGGTGTATTTTCTTTTGGAAGTGGAATATTTAACTTTTCAAGCAGTTTATCAACAGTGTGAATGGATTGTTCATTAACAGAGTTAGATGATGATTGCAAAAATAAAACCCGCGCTGTGTGAGGATATTCACATACCCTGAGAGATAAGGTTACAGCAACTTTATAATCTATTCAGCCAGCTATAGCACTTTTCAATTTTCCAATTCTCAGTCTCATCCTTGCACTCGTCTAACAGTAAGGTTTATATTTTGACTTGAGCTGGAAGAGTGTTCTCCTTAGCTAATACCCTGATGTCTTTGATGGGATGAAGCAGGAAAGGGTGAGAGGCTTATCTCGACTCAATTTTTTCTTTCTTCTACTTTTTCTGTGAGTTTAACCTAACAGATAGCAGTCACGTACAAAAAATTGAACTGGTATCTAGAAGTCATAAAATACGTGGAGCTATTCCACAGTTGTCACATTGCTCATCCTGCTTAAATGCTTATTAGAGCTAATAGAAATAGTACAAAAAGTTTCAAGGCTATGCCCAGCTGCAGAATGAAAAGGACAGTGCAAATCAGTACTGAAGTGAGAGTAAATACGCATTTTCAATGTATTTTAATGTTTACCAATTCAGCACATACAAGATATGAGATACTTATAAGGCAGGAGACAAAAAAAGAACTAGCAGCTAAAAGGAAGATAGGAAGTAACAGCCTGGACTGCTCCAACTTCTGCTTAAATTGGCTGCATGGAGAATATTCTTTACCAGGGGACGAACAGATCTTTTGAACACCATTTGCAGGCCACAGAAACAGCACTCACTTCTATCTTTTCTTGGACAAATAGATAATTATTCCATAAATACACTAAAAAAACCCAAACACATAGCCCTTGGTTATATGAAATTAAGTCACAAACTACATCTGACCGAGAACGAACAGGCTCTTCTGATTTACACGTTTCTCCACAATCCTGGGAACCAAACTCTTCCCAGCTCAGCCCACGCCCGGGCAGACCTTCCCTCGGCGTCAGGGGAAGCACAGCTGCTACCGGCCACGAGCTCAAGCGAGGATCAACCTGCCAGCTTTATAATGATCTTTTTCAGACTGTTTCACCCTTCTGACCTCTAACTGGCACACAAATATAATCTTGTAATTTGAGATATTTACATCTGACACCTACCAGGCATGTTTGCAGGTACACAACTATCCAAGCTAAAAACTAACATAGATCTTGCCACAGATTATAAAGAAATAAACCAAAAACAAGGCAGTACATTTTTCAAATGAAGGTTTCGGGTTTTTTTTCCCCCAACTACGCCACACTATATTTCAATAGTAAAAAAAAAAACCCTCACTTTCAATGTACTGCCAGTTGGGCGAAATTGCCCTTGAAAACAAAAAAAGCAACTACCATTTCCCATCTATCTACAGAATAAAGGATTAATGAAAGGAAATCTCTTACTCAAGTTAAAAATAATGAGGCATCAATATGTAGCTGCTTCAACTCTATCAAAGTGAATTAACAGTTCATGGGTATAAAGTTATTTTTTTCCCCAATCTCCTCCAATGTTTGTCTTTTTTCAATACAATTGATACTAAAAATAAAACAACCTACAACTTCATAACCACTCGATCCCTTGTCTGTTTACAAACAGCTAAAATTTACTAACTTAAGTTGTACTTAACCTTACTAAACTGACAGTACAACTTACCGGCTATGTTTTTTGAAGTCTCAACTCCAAACAGGTATTGACTGCACCAAAATACGAGAATGACTTGGGCCATTTGGAGCAGAAACCTGGCAAAAGCAAAGGAAGCGCCAAGAGCAGCGATGCAGCCCTGCAAATTGGGCAGTAAAAGGTGTTTTAAGAGGTGCTTTTCATGTTCAGGTCTGTCCAGTCACCTGCGAGCTCGAGTCACTCCCGTGGCAGCACTGCTCCTCTTGACCATAACGGATTCAACTGGTTAACACGAAAGAATTCTAATTATACCTAACGTTAAAACTACTGAAAATCCCCAGGTGATACAGAGAAACTGTTGCATAAAGATCCTGGATTTCAAGGAAGCACGGCAGTCGTACTGGACAAACTGTAAAACCCACAGAAGGTATCTTTAATCTTATGATCTCACACTGAAAGAGCTACAGTTCATGTAGTTTGAACAACTACTGTAAAGCAGGCAAACTCCCATGCAATGCTATTAACACACAGTTTTATCATCTATTTCCTTTCTACCCCTCCATGTTGACCGAGTAAGGCCCAATAAAGCGTATATATATTTTGAATTAACTATGAGAAACATGTCCTGATAATACACCTCCCATGCTAGCATTTACTGGTGCTCAGGAACTGTTTGTAATCTTGTATTCTAACCACTATCAATTATCATAAAAAGGTTGAAGTCTTCACCTACTGTTTGATACATAATGCATGAGAGAGCTTTCAACAACAGGCAAGAAATACCGTTTCCAGATCTTTAACACTTAATGTATAACAAACAGTAGTCTGTAGGGACCTGAACAAAGCGTGTTCTCCAGTTGCAGAGTCTGGTCAAAGAAAGGTGCTCTTCAAGTGCCTTTTACAGAGCTTGCCATTAGCCTAAAGGCAGCTGGAAACCTATGGTTTACCATGAGATGCTGTTAATAAAAAAACTGAAATAGGAGAAAGTAGTTAGAATTAGTATCATATGATATTCCAATGGGGGAGGGGGGGAACAATCAACATCTCAATAAATTGAAAGCTCTGTAAGGATGGTTACTGTATGCACTGTTTAAACGTGCATTCTTCTTACGGAAATACACGGTTATCAGGCTTTTTTTTTTTTTTTTTTTTAAAATAACTGTAGCAGTATCCTTCAGGCCTACCTTCAAGCTACACTACAAAAGGAGAGGAGCACATCCTTCTCTTTCAGCTCCTCTCAGCCACTTAAATGGCTGAGATGCTTAAAAGCAGGGGCACTCTGGGAGAGGCAGGGCTGGCAAACACAAGTGTTGACAATACATCTTAAAAATAAAGTTTCTCAACCCTGAGATTAATTAAAGTGCCTGGAGGGGCATCTCAGAGCCGCTGTTGACTGAGGGCCTACACTTCCAAAAGCAACGTTGCTT
>NW_009212267.1:29657-33468 GCF_000690835.1 Fulmarus glacialis
AGGAGCATTAATGCTTAATAAAAGCAGGAAACAAACTCCATACGGTAGCTTTGCAAATTTAACGTGTTAATGCATTACAAGCTGATGATACCCATGTTGCTTGAGCTGTACTTGAAAAGGTTTTAATAACCCCGGGGCAGTCGTCCCTAAGCACCTCGTGCCAAACGCACAGGCAGCGCTGAAGCAGGCAATCCCTTCCAGCAGCCTGCAGCAGGCGCAGAAGTGTGAGCAGTCCTGCTAAAACACACACCCTGTGGCTACTGAGCAAAAAATACACCTAAGATCTGACAGCTTTTGCTGCACATGCAGGTTTACAGAAAAACGCAGATGGCTTTGCATTCATAGTCTAGCAAAAATCCAGTGTAACGTTAGTTAAACGTTGTGGAAAAGATGTAAGATTTTCTTCTTTCGAGCCCCTTCTGCAAGGGCCTTGCTTTTACAACAGAAGTGGGAGAAATTAACTGCAAAGTGCTTTCCTTCATGGACAAACGAAGGCAAGGACCAGAGGCTAATGTCTTCAAGGACTCTTCCCTTTAGATGTATGAATACTAACATGCTATTGAGGTGTAAGGTCCTATTGAGAAAGTGTCTTTAAATTGTGAAAGCAGTCTTAATATATGTTCTAAATAGGACAAGAAAAAAAAAACACCACAGAAAATTCCTGTATTGAAGTATGCAAAGCCAAAAGCGCTGACAAATGGACTTTTACTTATCTGATTTAGAAAACAAAAGAAAAGAAGTGCAAGTGGGAGCACATGAGCGTGTAGGACATGACATGGTAAACATCAACCACGTGGTCACGTTTTTTCCTTCCTTCATTGGTCAACTTCTTACTACTAGATAAGATATAGGTAACAAAAAACTCATTCAATTCTAACTCTGAAAGACAAATATTTCAAATTTTGCCTCAAATGAATTGCTGGAAGATCTGGAAACAGAGTCAGGGTTCTTGTTCTCAACACACGGCTGCAGGAGGACACCTGTACTTCAAGGCTTACCTAGCAAAGCCCAAACCTGGTTTACTTGGAAGACCTCTTCAGCCAAAACCAAAAATGGAGAATATGCATACATCAGTGCAATCACACTGAATAGTCCAGGCTATCAACAGCTGTGCCGGAGAAAGACGAGCTCTGGAGGAGGAGATTTTGTACTCCTTGCAGACCATTCAATCAATCATAGTTTATCCCCAGTCCTGAAGTACATTGCTAAGATTATCTTATTCCACTCGATCTAGAAAAATTAAATTGCATGAATCATCTAACAAAGTGTTTAAAGATCCTGCAGAACGCACCACCAGAAAACAAACCGTTCCCTTTGACTGCTCCTCTATGTGGATAAAACTTTACATCTATTTGCTTATTGCTGTAAAGCATGCTTGTCATCACCTAAAGAAATTGCCATGCAATACAGAGAGGAAATACATAACAAGCGTAACTGACTGTCTTTGGTAAAAATATACTGATACAGTGACTAAAAGCTTCTGGAGATAAGCAAGCTTCAGCTTTCAAACCTCAGAGCAGAGAAAACCATTTGGAATTAAGTAAAGCTATGTTGCAAAAACCTGAAATAGGCTCCACCATTCAGATCCCGGCCACGGATAATGCTCTGAACAGAATCCGAAACCTATGCAACGTAATTCACACAGGTAAGGAGGATAAATCCCCCAGAGGTAAGTCTTCCTCTTGTTGTTTAGCATAACTGACACCATGTGGACAAGCAGACCCAACTCGTTATTGTCACAGTAAGCTGAACAGTAAGCTCCAGAGATTGCCTAGGAATCAGAGACTTCATTTGTCGTTAACAAAAAGGAATACGCTTGCTAAAGCAGTTGGTACCCACTCAAGATAAAAGGCTGATCTCTTCTGCAAAGCAACCTTTAAGACAGCAGCAAGGCAGTCCAGGTTGTAGTGGCCTGATTGGGGGGATCAAGGTTTGCCTTAAAGCTGTTGCAGCTGGCTGATTTCCAGCAACCAGGGTTGGAATTAGAATTTTACATGAAAAAACCAAAGAAGGGTAAGTTCTGACACTTATGAATATATCTTACTTATGAACCTGTTTGATATCCTAAGTTGCAATGCAGCAGAAGAGTGAACTGGCATCTGTCGAGTTCCCCCATGCATAGGTGATGTAAACTAGATGCTCTTTCAAACAGTAATTTCAGGTTTCTTAGAGAAACCAGCAGATGAAATTGTGTCTCACACTAAGCAGGACAGCAGCCTAGGTGTGTGGGTTTTTACTGCCATGGATGGCACCACTAAAAATGACTGGCCCCCAACCAGATCTCTGACAAACCACTCTGATCCTTCTCCCTTAAACAGAAGTGATGGCTGTTGATTCTGTAACAATTTTCTTGCTCATCCGCAATTGTGCATATAACCTGACTTTTTTTAAACTATAATTTCTGTTCTATAAAGTCATAGACTGATCTCACATCTGGTATGGAGCGGTATATTCATTTTACCTAGATTGTATTTACTGGCATGCTTATACTTTTTCTCACATACTACTGAAATCAGGTCCTGAATAATTTCTGTTCCTTAAAATAGTATGTTATATTTGTTGTTGTTCAGCCAATACATAAGCCAATATATTTTCCAATCATATATTATTGCCAAGCTTGAAAGATTTATTAAAATCCTCATCGCCTTATCCGTGATTTCATGCATCAACTCTTTCACTATTGTGGGATGAAAATTATCTGCTTTCCTTCCTGTTCCTCCTGGTCCTCCTGCTTTGAGGACAGACAGCTCGCTGATTTTCATTCAGCCTAAATGCAGACACTTCCTTTGCTTCCATTACCTTTTCATCAGCTGTCCTGCCCCTGCCCTCAATTTCAGCATGGTCCTCCTTAATTACAACCCAGACAATGTGCGTATTTCGGTTTGAGGCAATATCTTTAACCTTTACTCTCTCCCTAAAGCACAGCCATCCCACTCCATTTATACTTTTTCTTCTCTTTGCTGAAAAATATTTTTCTTTTTAATATGTATTTCGATGTCCAAGTCAACTAGATTTTGATAGTTCTCACTTCCTGATGTCTTGGTCAAAGCCTTCTTTCTTGACTGACCCCTTTCTCCATTTCCCATCTACACACCAAGTGTTTTTCCAAGACTCTCATTTATCTAGTTGCTTCATTTTTAGCATCTTGAGTTAATAAAATCAAATCTTATTTACTTCCTAAAATAGCATTACTTAAATATCAAAGTGATATTTAAGTGATAATAATCAAAGTGATTAAATATTGACCTATGAATTTAAATTCAGTTGAAGAGCTGTACTGACATTCATAATCCTGAACCCTTTCAAATACCAGCTCTCCTCCATCATGATAAAGAACATCCCAGACCCTCAACTCTGCTTGTCCCATCCCTTTTGATATTGCAGTTTACTATCCACTTCAAATAAAACAAAACATCCTGAATTTATAATGATTTTTGCCTGGAGGCTACCGATCCCAGATACCTACAGCACGTATCATTCTGAATCTCGTGTGAATGTCCTGCATTAATATAGCAACATCCCAAATATGCAGAAGAATATGCATATAGAGGGCTCAGGTTCTTGACTAATTCCCCAAAGCTTTTCTGAGCAGCATTAAATGAATAAATAATAACTTGAATAAAACGTTACAGAAAACGGTTTTGAGATAGAGCTAAAAGAGAGAGTGCCATCTTGCCTCTGTTAACCACCATTTGCAACTGCAAGGCTTCCAGTCGATCAGAATTGTCTTTATTAAAGAATCATCCTCAACTAAGCTTTAAATGAGAAAAAAGCGTTTATGTTCAAAGTAATTGTCCTGGTTTCGGCTGGG
>NW_009212268.1:0-52418 GCF_000690835.1 Fulmarus glacialis
AGGGGGAGGCGGGCGCACGGACCGGCGCGCGGGGACGTGCAAGCGCGCGCGCACTCAGAGGAGGAAAGCGGAGGGTTGGGGGGGGCATTGCGGTGCTGTGGCGTTTGCTGGAAAGCGGCGTCAAACCCAGGCTGCTGTGCACCTTCCCGGGGAGGGAGGGGGGAAGAACCCACACCCCACTGCTTCAAGCAATGCTTCCTAAAGAAAACGTTGAAACAAAAAGTATTATGTGAAAAAAATACTTTAATTGCCTTGGCTGTTGCAACTGAGAATGGCTCTGTAGACCACTCCGTCCCCTGTCCTCCCAGCTTTGCTTTCTCCAGCCTTGAGACGTTGAGGAGGATGGCCCCGTGCAGGCGCTGTGTGGCTGATGTGCCCCGTCAAAATCACTGTACTGTACGTGCAGGTGGTACACGGCCTCTTGAAGAAAGCAGCAGCAGAAGGGAAAGTTCGGGTTCTGAGTATGGGCTAAATTCTGTATCTTTTAAAGTTTATTTTTTATATTCTTTAAAGTCATGCATAAGGTAGCTGGTTATCTCTGATGTTTCTGATACGTTGTTGGTCACTATTGAATGATGATAGATGTGTAGGTTCTGGAGAAAAATGGTTAAGACATAAACTCTTAGGTAATACTTACATTGAGTATTTTGGAGGGTTCAGATATTTCAGATAACTGGAATTGCATTATTTTCCAGTTTCTCACAGAGGTCCAGATTCAACAGAGCGTTTTCATATATTCTTGAATTCAGAAGGATTAGGCACGTGCTGAAACATTCAGTGAAATACAGGATGAAGGAGAGCCTCTAGTTTGAAAAGGAAATGCTAAAGTACCGTAAGGAAAACTGTCCTTCTAATATTTAAATCAAGACTTAAAACAGTAACAATGTCTGTATATTGTAGAAATGTCAAGGAAAAAAACGGTATTGCTAAGCAAGTTTTTAAGACTCTTGCATAAACAGAGAGAGTTTAGATATCTGTGTAAATATATGGGTGCTTAGCCACAGGTGATCAGCTGTTTGGAGGTACGTGCTTTTTGGATCGTAATAGCTTCTTGGGCTTTGTGGTGACCTGCTCACAAAAAATACAAAGAGTGGATGGAATGCAGACCTATCTGTGCAGTGAATCTGCAGCCTCCAAAAGGAGTAAACTGATCTGCAGGTCTTGTGCTGACCCTAGAGCTCAGGAATGGATTTCACTGCCTGTGTGCACCGACGCAGAGTTTCGGACACCTCAAGAAGAAAATCTTGCAAAATAAGACAGACTCTCCAAAGTCAGCCAACAGCTGTTTGTTTTGCAAGGAAAAGTATTCCCTGACAAATCTTGCAATATCGGAGCAGAAATTTGCCCGGCTGCTCCTTGTCGTCACCAGCCCTTAAGTGATGGTCAGTGTCAGGCTGTTCTGAAATCCTTGTCCTCATTGCTTGATCCCCATGGATGCTTTTCAGTTGCCAGTAGGACATACCAAATCGGCAGCGAAACAAAAGAACAAAGTCTGCTGCGACAATGTTTGGATGCCATTTCAAAAAAGTGGCCTGTGGATTTAAAATCTGCCTGGAAAAAAAAGTTGTTTATTCTGTCATTGCCAGAACATTGATATAGTCAGAAACATTATTTCAATGAAGTTTTTACATGCCATTGAACGTTTTCTCTGTGTTCACGGGTTGTCAGTCTTATGTGCAGATTAAACTAAGTTCTCACAGAGGAAGTTCACGCAGCGTGAATTCCGTTAGCTTTGCTGATCCCATTATGCACCATAATGCGAGAGTGAAGATTGCTCTGCATAAATATTCATCTAGCATCTTTCAAGTTTTCACTTTTCGTTCTGCTGCTGCCTGACCCTGTCTGCCACTTTTCTCTGAATAATCATTACTGCTGAGCAACCCATTTGGAGAAAAATGCATTTGCAAGACTAAAATAACCGAACAGCACTGGACTCCTGGATTATCACTAGGACAAGTTGCAGCCCATTGCAATGTACAGCTGTGGACATTAAAATGATCTAACGTGCTATTTGGAATTGATGTGCCTTTTTCTCTGCAAATGTCATGGCCTCTGGCTACGCAGTGCCCATACTGAACATGCGGGTGGCAGCACCCCAATTTTCACTCTGATCACTCCGAGTCCAAATTATGAGTTTTTCCTGTTGTAATTCCAGAAGGTTTTGAATTGTATCGATGTTTTTTTTAGTGCCATTTCTATTGATCCCCAACGCAAAGGCTCTGCTTGTGCGTTGAGGTGAACTGGAATTGGTGAAAATAACATAAACGATGTGATGTGTTTTTGTGGAGGCAAGGAGTCAAATCAGGGCCTTCTTCCATATCGAGTGAGTTAAAGTGATTGCACATTAGAGGATTTAGCCCAAACATGATAAAATTGACCACAATTCTCTTGTCAATCCTCAACAGGTCCTGGGATATGAATGTCCGTTCCCCACAATTGTTAATCTAGCTCATAAAGGAAATTGCTATCGTGGTCTATTCCCAGATGTACTGCCTTGTGTTTCAGACTGTGTGTTTCCAGCACGTGAGAACAGGCACAGATTTTCTAGGTGAGCTAAGGGGATTGCATCCCCATCCCCCTCCATTGGCGTTGCAGTGTGTGGGGTGTACTTAACTGAGCATGTGATGTCTGTGCACATTAGCTGTTTGTTTTCAAGGAGGAGTGTGCATGAGTTTGACACTGCCCCCCCCTTCCCCCTCCAGTTATGCAGCTGAGTTACCCACATTTGGGAAAATCACAGAGTCAGCACCCCTGAAATGCAAGGGATGACCGTCCCTGGGAAAATCATTCTCCAGATCATGGGGTCTTACATCCATGTTTCCATGCCATGACTTCAGAGACATGAGCAAGATAAGTTTTGCAGTGGCTCAGTCTTGCAATCACAGGTCCCTAAGACAGAGCTCTCCTACAGAAGAAAACCCACCCCGCCACCCAAAGAAAGCAGCTGCCTGAGAAAAGCAAGAGGCACTGCAGGGGTGCATCCCTGCGTCAGGAGTGTGACGAGCCGCTTTACAGGCTGTGCTGCCGACCTTCCACCTTCCCGAAGCTTTCCTTGGGTAAAGCATTGGAGAGCGCAGCCTGTTCTCCCATGCAGTGGTCTGAGACAAGCTGGCAAAAGGAGACACGCTTTTCTACTTACAAGATGTTTACTTTTGCCAAGTATTATCATAACACCTTTTTTCTTCCCCTTTTTTTCATCCAGTCAGAATTCCCATAGATGCCACTTACATAATTTCCCTGCTTATCAGCTTGACATCTTAATTGCAGAAACTGCACCAATGGGGAAAAGCTGCTAGATAGCAGGTGCCAATGCCACAACAGGTAAAAAAGAGTAATCATATTACTCAAGGAAGACCAAAGTGGTGAAAATATGCTCTCTTTGAAATTCAAGTTTAAACCAGACATATTTCCATGCTGTCTGAAGTGAATGAAATCTCTTTCCAGGTAGACAGCTTTGATCCAGTCCTCCAGCAAAAAAACACAGTGCAGGGTAGAAACATTCATGTGACGAAGGCTGTATCATTCAGAAAAGTCTGTTCCCGCTTGGATTGGGCCAGCTGCTTGGCCCCGGTCCTGCACTGATGTACTTGCCTGTGCGCTCAGATGGAGACTAACAGAAGCCTGGACATCAAAGAAATGGGCCAGGCATTTTCCAACAGAAGACGGGGCTCTTATTCTCTCTGTAGAGAGCTACTGTGTTCATAATGACGCCAGTCTGGTTTAGTGGGAAGTTAGAATGGCAATCATTTTCCCATTAGCAGTAGCATAATCCCATTTTTAATGTGTACTTCATATCCACAAGCCTTAAAATAGATCTTGTCTCTGTGTTTTATGATGACTGATGCTGACATTAATATCTCTCAATGCCCTATGCCTTTTTCTAAAAGAAAATTGTCGTGTAAAAGACCCTTGTTCTTCTCATTAAGACCAAATCATTTATAGAGTAAATTATATTTTGGACCTGTCACATCATAGCATATACATCACATTGACTTACGTGTGGTGCGGTCAATCAGCCGTGTGAGTGAAAGGTTACGCACAGGCTTTCTGGATGCTTTGGGGCTTGAACCCTGCGAGCAGTATGCTTTCTGTCACGTATTAATAGCTGGCTCAGCACAAGGACTGGAAGGCCAGAGCTCCCATAAATGCTAAAAATGTTTCACCTCCAGGACTTAGAATGCATAACTTAATGTGCCAGTGAAACACTCTGGAAGCTGCTTTTCTTTTTTCTCCAAGCCACTTTTAAAAGGGCTTCAAGTTCAGAAAAACATTAATGTGTCATAAATTTTTTAAACTGATGTGCCAATCTGTGATTGTTTTATTTTTGCAATGGAGGCATAGCAACTATTTGCACAGGCAAAAATGCATTGTTTCAGTCATCTAAGAACAAACTCACCTATTTGGTGTTCCTCGTTGAGCAATAAGAGATGGGTAAACCTGGCCTACCCTTAATTACAGCATTTGTTGTACAAACCTATGATGGTTTGCCTTTAAAATGTCAGTGGAGTGAAAGTGATTTCTCTAATGGAGTCCCTGGTGAACTGACAAGGCAATGGCTCCTAGTCCTAGTCCTGAGCCACCACAGCTCTCCGTGAGAGCTTCTTAATGGCCACGTCTTAGGCTTTGGAAGAAGAAGGGGAATACTGGGTGGGGTTTTTGCAGTTGCAGTGCAGGTTTAGGAGGGGATTAGTGGTTCTGACCAAGCTGGACTCATTTTCAGCATTGTCTTGCAGGATTTCCCTACCTATGTGCAACCTCAAATGGTGGAAGCGTTACTGATAAGCATTTATCAAAAGAAGAGATTGATCTTTGGGGAGCATTCATTTTGGTACTAGAAATAGAAGCTAATTTCCTCTGCTCTGTGCTACATCTGAACCACTTCTGAAAAGCAGTTCTTTGATGGGGAAGGCGCATCCCCTGAGGAAATCCAGAGATTCACATTCGGTCCCCATCCCTGATACACAGCCAACAGATCTGGCCACATCAGCCGATCTGGTCAGCTTCGTATTCTCCCGGTTTGTGGGAGTGTGGTAATGTGCTCTGCCTTAAGGACTGGGAATGAGTTCGATAGCATTTACAGTACAATCACGGTAGTGGAACAATGTAAAGATGGGGACTGATCCCATCCTTTTCCAGCCACGGCTCATGTCCAAGGGCTGACTAACCTTCCCTTAGTGTCAGTTCTTACCCAAGTTAATGAGTCTGGGTTACTGACCGCCCCCAGCCACAGGTTTGAGGTCATATTCCAGGTCCATTTCTCCATCCAGCGGTGTCTGGCGTCCTTTGCTTCCTTGGTGCTGCTGCCAGTTCAGTAGAGCCATCTGTAACGGTCCTTTAGACCTGAGGAATAACATTTGGGCCTATTCCTGTTTTGAGGGATTAGGAGAATTTTTTCTGTTGCACGAGATACCTACAGATGTCATATCTGTGGGGTACCCGCTTTATTCTCCTTCACTTGGGGGGTGCAGAAGCAGATTCTGCCTTGGAAGTCTTATTTGACTTCTCCCTTTCTTTCTTGCCAATGCTTCTCTTAACCAGAGAATAGTTAAGCAGCCTTGCCTCTCTACCTGCTTCCTCATTGCTTTGATGCATCCTTTTGTGAACTGAGGAGGAGGTAATCGGATCTCTGGGCATATCCTTCCTCTGTCTGCAGATGGCTTTCGGCAGAAGCAGGGCACACTACCCAATGTGGGTTAGAGAAATCGTGCTGTACCATACGGCAGAAACAGCTGTACAGCAAGGTGACATCTGAGATGAAGCCCAAATTCATCCCTCTTGCCAGGGGTGCTGTGGCTCTGGCAAGCTTGCTGGTGTGTGCTGGCTCCTGGCCTCCCCCTTCCCCGAAACATCAGCTTTTAGCTGCTGCCAGGGGCACTGTCATTGGACTTGTTTTTCATTCTTGCTGCTCTTCCGGGTCAATAGATCCCTCGTTCTTCCACCATTCTGAAAAAAACCCAGTGGTCTCCCAGAGCTGCATCGTCTCCTTGTCCTTCCTTCAAGATTGCCATCATCAAGTGAACAAACATTGAAACCGTTCATATTGATACAGTTTCTTTTTTTAACTGGTCACTTTTAAAGCTTTTTTTGGTTTGTACTTTCTCTTGGGATAGGAAGGTTATGCATTATGGTGACCAATTAGTTCCGACCCTGTTGTGTTGCTTTGTAGGTGTTTAGCCAAGAATTGGCACAATAATTATGTAAATGCAGTCTTCTTTTCTGTGACTTTCAGTAGCATTTTTGCTGTGAAGTGACACTTACTTCTGAGAAGGAAGCAGACTGTTTTAAGAATAATGATTACACCAAAAGTGAGAGAAATGCAATTGCAAATAATGTTCAAGAAGTCAAATATATCCTGACCTCGCTTAGCATGTGAAGCTGTTTGCACAGCCCCAGTTAATGACTGGACAATTAATAACTGGATCAGTTGCTCCAAGAGAAGGTGCAGTTAAGTGCTCTCTGCACATCGTTCACCTCTGAGTCCAGTTGACCTTTTATGATATTTTTGAAGAGATGACTACTGAGATTTCTTTTCATTTTCCCTCTAATTATATCTACTTGTGTCTTGCCTTACCTTAGAATTTAAGCCCTGGAAGAGATTGCTTTTGTGCCCTTTGGATTTTTAGCAAGATTGCCCCTCTTCTTAGTATGAGTTACAGCAGGCTTCACGTTGTCCCTAATTTATCGTAGCCATGTGAGATGTACCTGAGGGCATTACTAGAGCTCAGAAATTCACTATCACAGGATGTGGGATGGAGAAGAATGGATGTTTATAATAAAATGGGGAGAAAAATTAAAGCAAAAATCAATCAAACAGATGAACAACGCACCTCCCGCCCCAGCAAATATGACTCTGAAGCGTAAAAGGATTTAAAATCCATTTATTTATACAAATGAATACACTAGTAATTCCCCTGTATTCCAAAGTGACAGGATCTCTCACGTATCTCATATATGATCTTCATAAATTCGTCTTATTCACAGTTTTTAAAAGTGTATTAGGGAGAAAGAACTCAGTATGTTGTTAAACAGCAGAGACAGTCTGAAATTCATGAAATGAAAGATCACCTTAAGCTGTTGCTTTGAAGTTTCACCAGAGTTTTCCAGCTCATTTCCTACTGATGGAAAACTTGCCAAAAGTACTCCCAGCAGAGATAAAAATTATTTGGCCTGCTGAAATCCGCACACTTGGAGATTATCAGCAGATCAAAGACACAAGAGTCAAGCTGTGTGCTATAGACAATTTACATAAAATTCATATATATATCTCTCACTGCCTATGTATCTCTAGCTAATTAATGCATGCATTACTTATGCAGGTAGCTCTAAGCAGGCTGTGGAAAGATGTGCCAGTGAAATCTGTAGTATGAAAAGCACATTTCAGATGACTGCTTTAGACTTTAAATATTTCGGCTGACCCTACCGGATTTGTTTTCTTCCTTTGGAAAACTTTCAATGATTCTTAAGTTCCCCTGTCAACTTTTTGCTGTTATTGTTATTTTTAGAGGGTTTATTGAGTCCAAAGTGTCTCTTATGTTTTATTTTGTTATACAAGCACATCTGGATGGTTTATCTTTCATTAGATCATGGTTATTTGGAAAGGGTACTTTGCACAGAAACAACAACAACTAAAACTGAGATTCTTATTAACACAAGTGTTTGAACTGATAATAGGCCCTGAAAGCTTTGTTTCTTTTTCCTTCATTAATTTCCTCCTGTGGAAGGAGGTCTTTGGTAGAGATGAGCCTTTCAGTGCGGATGTGTTTGCCTTGTGCCGTCTCTCCTGCCCCGCTGTGGCCGGTGGCCTTGTCACCAGTGGGTCTCTGTGGGAGCGCAGGGCCGGGGTGGTGGGGACCAGGGAGGAGGTAGCACAGGCTGCCTCTGGTCCCCACCATCTGACCAGACTCCACATGACGAAGCAGGTGCTGATAGCTGTCCTTCCTTCAGCCCATAGACCTGCCCCAAACATTGCACTTTAAATAATATTAAGCAGTGAAATGTTGAGCAACATCTACCAGGCAAAATCTTGTGAAGCAGCACAGGTTCGCATAAGGAACCTGGGGCTGCTCCTCCTGCCCACTGCAGCAAAGTTCTTGTCCTCCACCGGGTGTGACACTCCCCATTCCTTGTGGAAGTGGCATTTGCAGAAGTCTCTTTGATGGAGCCAAACATCCCACCCACGTATTTCAGCTCTGGGAAGGGCTTTAGCAGAGTATGCTGGGGGATCCAGGCACACACCTGCTACAGAGGCAGAGGGCACACTTACTTTAACACTGCATTTTCATGTCATGGACCAAAAGGTTTTGTTTTCAACAAGCTAGTGGGAAAAATTACACGCTACACCTTTCTAAGTTGCCACAAAATAGAATTGTCCTCAGTCAGCCCAAGTGCAGAGCTTGCAACCCGTTTCACAGTATCCCAGACCTTCATCCCTGGTGGGTGTTGAGAGCATGTGTAAGGAGTCAGAAATAAAATGGATTGGAGCAGAAACAAAAAGTAATCCTACCTGAGGTGAAAATCTCAAGGTGATGTGGTATGAAGCCACTGTAAGTGCTGCTTTAATGATCTGTAAAAATAGAAGCACAGCATACAAAGCTCATTTTAATAAATTATTTTCTTTTTAACTCTTCCTTACTTTGAACGCATCAAGACTTCCTGCTCCGTGTAGTCAATCCTGAATTTTTTCTCATTACTCACTATATGTGTTTGGTTTTTTGTTTGTTTTTAGTTACTGCATTTCTCTTTTCAGGATAATGCTGTTCTGTCATAGTTCAGTCTCAGTTTCTAGGCCTGTTTGCTGCACACGGTCAGCTAAAAATAAGCTACTTTTCCCTTAGATGTATTATATAAATTCAGTTGCTAGCTATTTTACGGTGCTTTCCAGATGATGCTGAGTTGATTTCACTCATATTTTGTGTAACTTTGATGACACCAACAGAGACAGAATATGCTGATGGGTTTTTCCAACAAGAATTCATATCAAATCCTTCTCTCTTGTTGTTCCCCAGATCACAGCCCAATTTAAATGTATTTAAACCATACAACGGGCTCTCAATCTTTTTCGATATGGTTGCTATCATTGCATGTGAGTCAAATTTCATCTTCATCCCCAGAAATTGCTTTTGGATATCTGTGATATTTAAGCCAGTCCTGAAATAAATGTTGCTGTTTGGGCTGCCACACGGTATTATTCTGGCAGCTTGGGCTGCCCTCCCACAGCCTTGTTTGCCTGTCAGATCGTCCTGAGGTATTTCTGTGTTGCTGCTGAGGACCGATCTGTGCTACATGACATGCCCGTCTCTGGCCCGTGCATTTCTTTGTGGAAAGGTCCGGGTGAGGTTCCTCAGCATGTTTTATACAACTGGTCAAAGCAGCTGATCATAATGTTTAAAATCTATTAATCGACTTCCTGCTTTGTTCAGATACTAATGTTAAAAAAAAAAAAAAGAAAAGAAAAAGGAAAAATTATCTCAGTGGACAGCATCATTCAACAATGCAGAATATTGTTGTAAACCAAGGACGTGGAGAAGGAGCAGCAAGGCTGTGAGTGACTAGGGGCAAAACTGTGGGGAGGGCAAGGGGGAATGTGGCAGAAACAAAGTCATGATAGGATCAGATATGTGGCAAGCCTTTCCTACTCATTGGTAGAAAGGAGTTATCCTAAATATTATTAATTGGATTTAAGCTATAAATATGTCCACGCCTTAGCTGTTTCCAATTAGGTCAATAAAGGACACAGGTGCCTGTGAACTACCTCACTGGTACGTAGATCTAAAACTTACATCCCTAAAATGCTTGCTCAGCTGCTGCCCAGATCCCTGTGCCCCTTTATCTACAGTCTTGATAGGCACTCACAGAAAACACCCACAAAATACATCATCCGGTAAAAAGCTCAGGGCTCATTGCCAGCTCCACAGGCTCAGCTGCTAGAGGGCTCACTGGGGTGTGGGGTCCAAATTTTGTTGAATCCTTGGCCTGCAGGAACAGAATTTATTCAGCTCCAGACCATCTGTTGAAACTTTTCCATGCGGCAATAATTAAGTAATTATTAGGGCAGAGAAAGCATGAGTCTATGGCCTGGGGACAAGGATAGGGGTGGCTTGACTCCTGCACAAGCTCTGTTGAACACTAAATATAAAATAAGACACTTGCGAGAGCAGAGGCGGGAGACTTGTCTCTCCTCTGTAACTCGGAATATCCTTTTTGCTGGAGTATCCACCTGGGGCCTTTGAGGTGGACCTTTAGGTCTCCACAGGCACCAAAGAGGAACGTAGCCCAGGTCTCCCTCCTGCCGGACAGGGGAGCTAACCAGTGAATCACTGTGCAAAAGGAGGAGGCGTACTCCTTCCTCCCTCTCGGCTTTGTGTGACAGGCAGAGATCAAGGTCGGTGCTCAAAATCATCATCTTGAGAGCAGCACCTCCTGACAGCCCCGAGTAACACCTTCTCACAGAGAAGAAGCTCAAATAATACACCTGAACTTCTATAGTGCCGGCATATCCCCACTCAGCTGAGGTTTTCTGCTCCTGTTCATAGGATGCCTCAAGCTTTACTCTGAGTGCAGTCTGAAGTCATGAGTTCAGAGGCTCATCTACTTCTAATGGCATCAACTGGTCTAATAAAAGATGCTACTTCACTCTCTGAGCCCTCCTCACTTTATTGGGGTCCTACCTGCCTAAATCAGGGCTTGGGATACCACCAGGCAGTTTGGACACAGAGGTAATTTTCTTGATCTGGATCGTAATACTCTTGGCATTGCCAGTATCAGACAGAACTGGTACATGAAGGTGCATGCAAAGTCACTTTTTTATTGGAGGTTTGGTTTTACAGACCTTATTAAAATTGCTTTTTCTTTTTTTTTTACATCAGAAGCTGCATCACAATGTCATATGACCGGAAAAGACATTTTTGATAGAGCAAATGCAGTCCAGGTTATTAGTGCATGAATGTACAAACTGTCAAATCTTCATGAATTAATTAACCTCTAAGTACATTGAGGAGAGATGGAGTTAATCCACTTGTCATGGAAATTCTTATCCTGAAACTACAGAACTGGGGACATAAATAGAAATATTAGAATGAATTGTTATGCTTCAATAATTTTTACTCCCATTTTTCTCCAGTAATTATTTGAAAAGATTTTTTAATTTTTATTTTACATCTTCCTATTATGGCATCACTGTAAATTTTTCAAAGACTGTTTGCGTTAGAAAAGACATTTTTTTTCGACTAAAGGGAAAATAATAGGATTACTTTTAGTAGTTGTAATGTTTGGGTGGGACTATATTATATTTCAGTGAAAGGCAGGCCAAAATTTTAGACCTAAGTCTCATTTTCGAAAGTTACCTAATACTGAGGAACCTGCCTCCACTGTATGATATCTAGCCTGTCTTCTGTGGATCATCAAGACCTACAGCGAGCGCATCCCAAACACAGCCTGACAGACACCTAGAAGATGCCCTGCAGAGCATACAAGACCCCCACATGTATGGCATTTGTCTATACATGCCTGAACAGCCTTAGGGATGCTGCGGGCTGGGGAATATACATGGGGCTGGAAGGCAGCAGATCAGGAGAAACATAATGCTTACTTCTGTTCCCAAAATTAAATGTTGAATACATGCTGCCATGAATTTCAGAAATATATATTCACTGCGTATCTCTGGCCAGTAAAGTGCCCCCAGTTATACCAGCTCTGTGAATACGGAGTGATTGAGAAAGTAGCCTTCTATAGTATGTTGTTTGGAAGAATTAATTGAAGTGATTTAAGTTAAAATAACACTGCCCTCTTTGTACTTCTACATAATACCTGCCTTGATACTGAAATACTCAAAACCAGCAGGAAAATTAAGGAAACAAAGAAAATAGTGAGTTTTTCTCACTGTTTCTCTTTTGCAAAGCTGGGGAGAGGAAGCCATGCAAATATAAATGGCACATCCACAGATACCATTGATCAGTGACAGTTCTGGCTTGAACATCCACCCTAGGGAAGCTGCTGAATTTGGCGGGGGCGGGAGGGTGGAACTTATTATTTCATCTGCGCAAAAGCCAGTTTTCAGAATATTCCTTTAGCCTCCTGTTGTTTACTAACGCTCTCTGCTTCCTAATTCTGAATTAAAATGCACGGAGAAATTGAAATTATTTATTACAGGATGCAGTCTGGGACCCATGTGGGAAATCATGCAGTCTCAATTTGATCTAAGCTTTAATAGGTATAATTTTATGTCTCTAAGGCCTCAGTGAGATCTCACTTCACTGAAGGCTTAGTCCATTTGAACAGATAACTTAGTAGACCACTGGATGTCACCCTTGCTCTCCCCTGAATCAAACACAATAAAAGATGAAGAATGTAGTTTTAAAGTCCTGGATACGCTACGAGGTGGTAAATGGCAGGTTATGACCAGAATATGGATATTGTAGGACAATTTATATGTGGCACGTGAAAAAGTCTGCTGTTAAGGGCTTATACTGCCTTTTACATGAAGAACTCTTTGAGATCAAGACTACTATTTATTGAATTATTTCTAGTCCCTCCAAAAGTGGCACTGTAAAGTCCCTCCAAAAGCAGCCTGTAAAATCTACTCTAACTCAAAGAATATTTGCAGTTCAGCATAGGGAGTTGCCACCTACTGATTTTGTATTTTGTGAAACTTCTGCATTTTGGGTAAGTTAAATGAGTTTCATTTACATAAGAGGAGGTGAATAGCTTGTAAGCTCTTTGTAGGACAAGCTGTGTCTGCCATCTTTGTGCCATTGCCACCAAATTCAAATACTGTCTAACAGCAATAATCCAGATGTTCACAGTTGTTTCAGCAACTTCTGCAGTAGCATCCTTCCAAATAAGTTTTACCCTTGTCACTCTTTTATGCTTTACTCATAACTGACTACTGTTTCATGACTGTCAAGAAAAGTCCCATAAACCCCAGGAACATATGCTACATGTTCATTATTAGCAACTCACTGCATAAGCTGTGTGGGGGAAGAAAGAGGAAGAGGAAGACACATCACCCTTGTAAATTGACCTAGCTCCATCTGAGATGAACACGATGACAATTAACATGAGCTAAGAACTCACCCCAGGAAGTTTAAGTAAACCTGTACAAACTTTGCCTCTCTGAGACATCCTCAGGCACTGTGGGCTGGTTGAAGATATCCAGGAATGCGTAGTCCTCTCAGGTTCCTCAGCCTGACTGCAAACAGGGATGGGCTCTCAAGGAGAGTTTTGCTCATACTCTTCACTCATAAATCATCCTGTAAGAATAGCATGGTCCTCTTGAGATAACTGTAATTTGGTGACTCACCATCCGCAAGACAGAAATGAAAGATCAGAGAAGAATATTGGCTGACACACAGAAATGTTTGTGAAATACTGCAATTATCCTTGCTTGTGAGACACTGTCCCAAGTGAAGAACTAGTTATCAGTTACTAGCACTCTAGTTATTGAAAAATGTTATTTTTATGTAGTGATTTGTATGCATAAACATAAATGTCTTTTACAAAGGAAGAAGAGCAGAAGTCATTGAAAATGGAAACTATTTTGTGAAGAATTTTTATCAAAACTTAATTCTGATTTCTCAGAAGAGACAAAAAGATTCATCAGTTTTCAGACACAGGGAAAGGGAAGAACAATCTATAAATTTGGTTACCCAAAGTCACACAAAGAGTGAGATGAAGAATTGGAAATAGCATTTTACCATCCCATTTTATAGTACCACGCCCATACTGTAAGAATTCGGTGGTTCTTAAGACTAACATATTATACATAGCCAGGAGCTGTGAAACCTCCCAGAAGTGAGGTGATCTAAAATAGCTAAGCCAGAAGATGATAAAAAGACAAAATATCCTGTATAAATTCGAAAAGAAAACTCAAATCTTCTGTGCTTCCTCTTGAGCTAAATTAAAACAAGAATGAAGCAGTAAGAACTATGATGTGGATGTTGGAAAAGAAAGAGAAGAAGGAAAGTTAAACGACTCTATGCAGATTTATGGGACAGTCCAAAACCAACAGAGTTAAAGGACTAGAAGATAGGACTTCACAGTTACGAGAAAGAAGTTACAGAGCAATCATGTTTAGCGGAAGTGTGTCACTGGTAATGAAAAATTTGTACTAAATTCTTCTACATTTTTCCTAAAGGTCTTCCCTTAAATATATTTGTCATATTAATGTGAAATCTTATAACTCATAGAATCTTATAAGTGGTATCTATTGCCATTGTATTTCCTAAATCTCAATACAATACTTAGATTCTCAGGATTCCGGCTACTTGTATTTGTAGTCTTCAATTCTATCTTTGCCCACTAGATGGTACTACAAGCTTTAAATCCGCCATTCAAGGCTGAAATTAAAGGGTGGCTTTGTTTCATCGTTTCATCCCAGATCACAGGCATCAAGGACTACATTATATTTTTCAGCTGCTCCAGCACAAATTCACTTTAACTCCACTAGTTTTACATCAGTTTCTGTAGAAAGATCCATATAGCCAAACAGGCATTGGTGCCAGACCTTAAAGTGAAATGGAAATATTTCAGTCAAATAGAAGTATTTGCAAACAGGCCTTGTAGTGTTGTGGTTTAACCCCAGCTGGCAACTCAGCACCACAGAGCTGCTTGCTCACTCCCCCCTGGTGGGATGGGGGAGAGAATTGGAAGGGTAAAAGTGAGAAAACTTGTGGGTTGAGACAAAGACAGTTTAATAAGTAAAGCAAAAGTCGTGCATGCAAGCAAAGCAAAGTGAGGAATTAATTCACTACTTCCCATCGGCAGGCAGGTGTTCAGCCACCTCCAGGAAAGCAGGGCTCCATCATGCATAACGGTGACTTGGGAAGACAAACGCCATCACTCCGAATGTCTCCCCCTTCCTTCTTTTTCCCCCAGCTTTATATGCTGAGCATGACGTCATATGGTATGGGACATCCCTTTGGTCAGTTGGGGTCAGCTGTCCCGGCTGTGTCCCCTCCCAACTTCTTGTGTCCCCCCAGCCTACTCGCTGGTGGGGTGGTGTGAGAAGCAGAAAAGGCCTTGACTCTGTGTAAGCACTGCTCAGCAATAACGAAAGCATGTCTTTTTTTTCAACACTGTTTTCAGCAAAAATCCAAACCATAGTCCCATACTAGCTACTGTGAAGAAAATTAACTCTATCCCAGCCAAAACCATTATATTCTCCACACCCTATTCCATACCATTTACGTCACGCTCAGGTACCACACTATCCAATACAACTTCATTACCCACTACCCCTCTTCCCATCCTTTGACATAATACACAGATATCATTCCCTTAGTCTATGGACCGCCCCTATAAAATATCTTTAAAATGTCCACAAATGTCCACAAAATGTCCATTGAATTCATTTAGTCCATGACTTTGGACTCCATCTGTTATGGTCATCACTCAGGACAGAAGAGGTGGTGTGTTGCGTGGAATTATTGGGCACCAAAGGCAGCTCAGGTTGGGTCACTGCTGCACTTACACTGCTTCTTGTAAGGCTCGTCCTCCGTTGGTTCAGGTGGTTCCTGCTATAGTAATTCCTATAACATGCAACTCAAATCACGGGTTACAACAATTTAAAGGTATTTCCATTACAATCTCCACCCCTGGTCCTTTTGGACCAGGTTATGGTGTTTAAAATTGCAATGAACTATCCCCTTGCTCCTAGCCTGGCTAGCAACAAGCGGTTCTTGCTATAGTAATCCCCATAACATGCAACTCAAATCCTGGGTTACAACAATTTAAAGGTATATCCATTACAGTCTCCATCCCTGGTCCCTTTGGACCAGACCATCAGGTTTAACATTGCAATGAACTCCTCCCCTTGTCCCTGCTCCAGCTTGGACTTATCCACAGACTGCAGTCCCTTAGGGGTGTACCTGCTCCAAGTGGAGCCTTGTCTATGAGCCACAGTCTCTCCAGGGGTATACCTGCTGCGGCACAGACTTATCCACAGCCACGGTCGCTTTGAGGTGCACCTGTTCCAGCATGGCCTTCTCCATGGGCCACAATGCCTTCAGAGATATACCTGCTCCAGCGTGGCCTTACCCACAGCCACAGTCCCTTCAGAAGTAAACCTCAGCTTACCCATGGCTGCAGTCCCTCCAGGGGTGTACCTGCTCTGTCATGGGCTTATCCATGGCCACACACTTTGAGGTGCTCCAGCATGACCTCATGCACAGCCACTGATGCTTCAAGGTGTACCTGCTGCAGCATGGACTTATCCACAGCCACAGATACTTTGAGGCATACCTTCTCCAGCATGGACTTATCCTTAGGCCACAATCCCTTCAGAGGTATACCTGCTGTGGCACGGACATAATCCCTGCCACAGACGCTTTGAGATGTACCTGCTCTGGCATGGGCTTATCCATGGCCACAGACGCTTTGGGGTGTCCTGCTCCCGCCTGGACGCATCCGCAGGTCACAGTCCCTTTGACTCGAGTTCACACCGGAGTTCCAGCCTGTCCAGCACAGCAGCACAGAGACAGCAGCGATGCCCTGGCCATCTGCCAGCCCAGGCGCATCCCCGTTGCTGTTACCAATATGTTCCCATGCACAGCAGAGTAAGATGATCAGCAGTGCAGCAGTACAGCAAGCAGCAAAAAGAAAAAGCAGCCACTCACGAGCACAAGACTCTCATACACAGTAAGGCAAGCAAGCCCCATGGCAAGCACAGGAGCCTTCTGATTAATAGCTAAACAGCAGTAACAGCTATAAATTCGATCTAGCACATTCCAATCAAACCCGTCGTTATCTTGAGCCCTTCGAGCCCCACTTTGGGTGCCAAAACATCAGAGTGTTATCACATTGTTCTCATGCTAAATCAAATCCCCTTGAGGTACACACTGGACTTCCCCATCCTTCTGCATTACCTACCAAGTGCACCCAGATCCTTGAGCACGAATGGGTTTGCCTTTGCCTGAGGCTGTCTTCCCCAGTGAGCAGGTGTGTCGTGCTTAGTTGCCGGCTGGGGTTCAACCACGACAGTAGTTACTAACCTCATACAGTGGATCACAGTTAAAAGATATTCAGCCTTTTTGGCTGCAAACAGCTTCTTCCTCAAAACTGACTTCCACCTATAAACCACAAAAGATGCAGATGCCTTAACTTTCTTACAGCTGAAAGAACATTCTATTTATAGCTTGGATTCATTAGCCCTTTCAGTATAACTGTGCTGTTTTGTAGCCAGAAATTTCAAGTAATCTAAATTTGATATGAATACCTGAACATGTTTGATTGGTAAACCTTCAGAAAGTAAGAAAAGATCTAATTTCTATGTTGGTCTTACATATTGTCTGTTTTACCAGCCATCCCCATCCCTGTGGACTATGTGTCCGTTTCTGCAGATATCCTATAGGGATTAGCAGAAAAGAAGCCCAGATTTGCTCTCTGGAGAAGGAGGATGTCATTATTAAACCTTATCCTCTGTTCTTGGTTAGAGAAAAGTTACTCATTGAAGGAATGAAAGCTGCTTCTATAAATCTTAATCATAATGGACGTAAATGAATTTCAAGCCATGGAACGGGGAACTGAGGGGTTTTAAGCAGCAGTGAGAGGTGGGGGAAAAGTAGAACTCAGGAGCCAACATGAATCTTCCTGAATCGTTGCTTCCTTGGGATAATGGAAGAGGTATGACATCTGCAACTGGAAGGAATGTCCATGCGGCTTGACCAGCCACATGGTCCTGCATATACAATGCACTGGGAAATACCATGGGCCACATGCTATCTGAGCAAAGGTTTTGTTTGTCTTCTCTACTCCCCAAGGTTCTTGCTGCAAGGTGCTGTGGAAATTAGATGTCAGTGAATGGAAAAATCAACACAGTTTGTTAAAGGAAAAACATTAAGAAAAGAAAAGGACAGAAATTAGTATCTCAGTAGAATTAATATTCTGTGGCATTGGAGAGGGAGCAAGAGAGTCAGGAAGCAAAAACAGGGTCACCAGTTAAGTGTCCTCCAAAATATCCATCTTTTAGTGCTTTAGTCTTTCCAACAATTCATGGAGCTGATCAATATTGTTTTCACAGTGAAATGAATCCATTGGCTTTGGAGAAAGTTAAAAACCTGCTGCTTTGTGTGAAACTCTCAAATGTTGATACTCTTTGGTTGGGCTTCTGTATTCCCCTGTTCTTCCTGAAATTAGATCCATGACATAACCTTCCTCTAGATGATTCACTTCAGCAAACATAGCATTTCCTTGAGCCCCTGCTTTCCTTTCCCCTGTTCTGTGCTCCCCGCAACACAATCCATTTCTTGTGGTTTGTTTAATTTGTGTAGTTTTACCACGGAGCAACTGTTACATTTGGCCTGGAGTGATGTGAAGATGATGACTGTGCCTTGTGCACAGAAATTGAAGCAGATTGTGTGGCATAGTAAGAGCTTATATTCTTTCAATCAGAGGAGAAGACATGATCCTCCAATTGAGAAGTAAATTTAGATTGTTATTCTGAGACGTACAAGAGCTGTTGAATTCAGGCAATATATTTTTTAATTCCATTTCTGGTTCTTAGAGACTGTTAAAGGTGAATCAGTCACTCAGCTAAAATTGAGAATCACCTTTAGAGATATGGTAGACTTGATGTTTGTGACAGCCAAAATAACTACTCTTGTCAGGAATATTTTAAACTTATATATAGATAATAATTTGCCGTGTGTAAAGTGTTCTATAGAGTACTTGGTTTCTATACTAACTCTGGTTTGCTTGTATTCTGTAAAATGACTTATTATGAGAAAGCATTAGGAGAAAGAAAAACCATTCAAAATAGAATTTCCTAGTGGATCAGTAACTCTGACTTGATTTTCTTGCTCAAAGGTTTTACAAGTACCTGTCTCACACAGGAGTCATACCTTTGCACTGCAGCTGTAGTATAATTCTTGGAAGTCAATCTGTAGAACACAAGATAGAAATTAAGTCCAAATTCATAATGACTGAAATGTTGTCCCCAAGCTTAGAAGAGAAACAAATGAACAAAACCAGCTGAAGTCAGAATTGTTTAAAATTCTGACCATCACAAGCTGGAAATTTGTGCATGATCTATTGCCTGGGTATGTTATTCACAAATGAGAAAGAGTTCACTCGTGGGAAGTTCCTTTTTATGTTGGAGAGTCTTCAAGACCACCTTAAAAATATGTACATGTTGTTACTCATTAATTTTCCATCTGCCTGTATTGGGTATGTTCAATTCATTATGTACCATTAATATAAAGAGGACTTCAAATTCTCTTGTCAGAGTTGGATGGATTTTATAGGTAATTTTCCATTGATACATATTTATGTATTTTAATGACATCTTCATATTTCCAAGGGTGTAGCGATGGATCTAGCAATGCTGAAATGGCTCCAGACATTGGCTATCATTTTATGCACCTGTGGTCTAGTGCAACTGACAGGATCAAGGCATTGGAAAGGAAACCAGTAGGATCTCCATGCAAAGAGACACCAGCACCAGTTCCCTCACCGTTCTTCTTTACGCCCTGTTACATGAGCCAAGACACAGTGGAACTAGTCACTTACTTGATGGCTTTACCTTTAAGCAGTAGGACAATGTATGCAGCTCAAAGCAGATTTATGCAGGTATTGTTAAAAGATGACTGTACTTACATTAATGCTTCCACAGTAATTATCCTGGGAGAAGCTGAAGCTATTGTGGACTGAGATAGTCTCATTGAACAGAAGCATATAGAAGAAATATAAGAAAAAGGACCTTGTAAAAGAATTCAGTATCACTGTTATTTCATACATTTATTTGGCTTATTTTCTGAAGTTTCTGTCCTAAAGATTCAGGTTATTGTTCAGCCACCCAGGTTCCCCACTTGAACAGGCTGAACAATTAGCATCAAGATACACAAGAATATTTCATTTAAAATAGAACTTGGATCAGAGATAACCAATTCATCAGGATGTTGAGAAGAAATGTACCCCAATCTGAACTGACAGAGACTATGAAAATAGTCCAGGGAAACAGATAACCTCTTGGCTTTCTTAACATCAACAGGAGTTTCATGGTTTTTAACTTATGTTTATGTGGTTTGTTAAAAATAGCCTCCTAAAAGTCGGGTCACAAACACTTGCCTGCACAGGCAAGAGGTGGTGTTGATCACATTCAAAGAGTTGGCCATGATCTGTAGTCCAGTGTCTCTCTGAGGGTCCTGAACTTACCAGTCTCCAAAATGGGTAGAATGTGAAGGAGTGATTTGGCAGAATACCACTGAAGAAAGGTGCATGATTCTTTCCTGGTCCAGAAAAGAGTTGTGCCTGATGCTTTTTATGAAAAATAGCGCACGTGCTCTCATCAGTTGGATTGTAAACAGACAAACAGACTGGAACAGTAAGAAAGGATCAATAAATCCTTCCCACCTTGGAAGATACGGGTTCAAAATAACTGTTACAGCAATATTTTCTTCATTATGTGCAATGGATTTGGCAATACAAGCTTGTCGTTGACAAAGCAGAGCTTATAGGTTTTACAATGCCATCTGGAGACAGACCTTTCATCGCCTTTTTTTTGGCACTAACACACTACTTACTCTTCCAAAGGGAAAAAATTAATCAGGTTCTGCAGCATTCAGCATTTAAGTGGACAGTTTGTTCAGGGAAGACAATATAAGGTTAAAGACAGAGTGATGGAAAGCTGCTGAAAGTTTTTACCCAAACTTCAAAGAAAATAACAACTATGTATGCCCTTCCAAATCCAACTATAGTTCTTAGAAAATGTTGTTGAAAAAGAAAATAAAAGGTCTGATCTAAAGGAAAGGCATAATTAAAACAACTTTTCCTCTAGCTTCACCATAATATCTCATGGTATTCCTTAGTAAGATGGAATTTTGATCAATATCTCTATAGATTCCATAAATTTATGTGTTTCACCTTGGCTGAAGTATAGGATGGTGCTCCTGAACGTCAGATGACTTGGTGACCACAACGCCATCAGTGGAGTTACATGGTTGTTCCAGTTGTAGAAGCCATTTCAGCCATTTCAGTCTCAGGGAGGTGCCATTGCAGTCACGTGTTTGGATACCTGTGGTGTTTTGTTCAGCCTTCAGAACAGGTATGGCTAAAGAAAGAAAGTTGATGGGCAAACCCATGGCTGTGTGAGTAGTTCACAGACACTTTGTGCTTTTATCCTTTGAGAAAATTCAGGCAGGTCTGCTTCAAAATCTTCTCTACTTCTTAGATGGTAAACGACTTGGACAGCCTTGCTATGGTAGGCATGATCGAACATTATGCCTTGACATTTGGCAAAGAGTAAACAAAAAAAAAGAAATTATTTAGTAGACTGCTCTATGTGCCATTTTTACTGGTCAGCTGACAGATGGGAAAAAAAGAGGAGAAAGAGAGGGCTGAGTTAGGATGGCTCCTCAGATTTTTCACGATGATTCATACCTGAATTCAGTGCCTAGAGGGAAGCTTCAGGATGTCAGTACAAAGGTTACACCGAACAGGTAAATATAGCTTTGTAAGACATCCATAAATCTTTTCCTGTGGTAAAAAGAACGTGAGAATAAAGTAAGTGAAGAAAAAATTCAATGAGAGTACATGAGATCAAGCAGAAGTCTGAAAGGGAAGACAGAGTGAATTAGCTTAGCAGTCCTTAATCACTATTCAAGGACAGGGTTAATAGACTTGAATGAGGACTTTGGTGAAATCAGAACTACTCGTTACAGTTAATAAAAACTAAAGCCAAAACCTGAAAACCAAATAATTGGAAATGGTGAAATTGCAAAGTCTGTATCTCAAACTAAGTTTCCCAGAGTTTGGACTAAGGCTTGTATCTGGTTTTGTTCCATGTCTAATAGGTACAAGAGAGGTGATTTAATATGTCAGCTGAGCTGAGGTCTGATAACAAAATAAGTCATATTATGGCCAATACAATCTTCTTTTTTCATCATAGATCAAAAATTTCTCTGCTTGAAGCACAAGTTTTTCTAATTTAAATAGCTCTGCTGGGGTGTGATCCCTCCTACATGTTTTCACATGCATTAAACCAGTTGATTTTGTAAGCTGATATTGTTAACAGATGAGTTTCTGTGCACCCATTCATTAGTCAACCTGGAGTTTATGGGTTTTGTTCGTGATGTGAGTTCGGTTGTTTTTTTTCTTCTCCTTTGAACTTGATAGATGCAAAGAAGCCCATTGTAAGATTATCCTTTTCTAGCATCAGCCCAGAAGGTATCTCTGGGTTTTGTTTGCCTGATAAATAAAGAAGCTTTAAACATATGTTCTCAATGGTGAGAGTACTGATCTAACTGATAAGCAAAGTCTAGGAGATAGAATTTATTTACTTTTTTAGCTCTGACTAACTCTTAAACCACAGGAGTTCATTGTGTTAAATCCTCATTTTTTATGAGTGCATACTTTAAGAATAAGGCCCCACTAAGAAGGAGAGTGCTATCTCTTTGAAGCCCTGGCATGCTGCTGAGCAACATTTAACAGACTGCTTTCTCCTGTCAGGAAGCTTAATGAGCTGCCTTCCTGGGAAGAAACTGAGTTAAATTTCTGGTTTCTTACTTGTTGGAGAGCAATTTTGTCACACCTGAAAGAGGAAAATCTTTCATCCTGTATTCTGTTGTTGGCAAGACATTGACAGACGTTGGGCAAATGGAACAAATTTGAACTCCAGACAGTTTCTTTATCTAACAGAGAAAAACAAAACTAAACTAAACTGAATTTAAATTACTATCTTTAGCCCTATTCATATATTTTACTGCTCTGCACTCAAGAAATGTGGGGGAATGTGCTCCCCCACTCTCACACATGCCCACTCACACTTTTCTTTATAGTTATTTGTGTTTCTGTGTTGCATGAAAGCCCGGTCCTGGACCAGGACTCCGTGATGTTAGGCACAGCATACAATGAGCAAAAAGGCATTTCTAGTCAAGGGAAAAATATAAACAGATTTATAGGAGAGAAATAAGGAGATCTTACCTGTTAATGTGATATGTCGTGGCCTCAGCACACAGCAAGCTAAGCATTCCCAGTGCTTCAACTGGCTTCGAAGCAAAGGTGGTAGTCTTTTAGGAGGAAGGGAGAGGGAAATGATGTAGATTTCTGTATGATTACTGGAAGCTCTTTACAAGGATGTGGATCAGGTAGGAGAAAACTGAAAATGCTTGCTTGAAAAATTTACAACGGGCAGTGGAGACTGACTGCAATGGAAGGACATCACATCTGATGAAGTGGTGAAGAAGAACGGAGATAAACTGTTAGGGGCTTCAAGAGTGAAGACGGGTCACTGGAATCATTTCAGCGGAGTGGCTGTATGAACTTGTGTCAATCTCTGTATCTCACACATGGAGGCACTCACTTTTGTCAGCTTAACAGACCAATGCTTTCAGTTGCAGTTTGGAGACTTGTGATTTATGACTCATCCACCACAGTACTGTAGAGGTCCCAGGGATAATACTTTCCTCCACAAACACCCCAGGAATCTTCCTGGACCTCCAGACTACAGCCTTTTCTGTAAAAGAAAGAAACAAGATTTCCAGTCCCCAGGAAACAAACTGATTTTCTTGAGGCCAGTTTCCCTCACAAATACCGGCACAGACAGCTAGGAGAATATACTCACCTGCCCATACTATGAACCTAATTCTCAGGGACAGGTACCTCCTAGTAGACTCACTCATTCACAAGTTCATAGAGTCATAGAATAATTTGGATTTGAAGGGACCTTTAAAGGTCATTATGTTACCATCCTCGTCCTAGCCCCCCACTCCCCATCACACCGTACTGCGTATGCATGCACAGGTCCCAGAAGGGAAACAGGTAAAATAAATTAATCTTGAGATTTTAGAGATACATTTCTGTACTTTTTCATATCAGCATTGAGGCATCCTTAATATTATTTTTCTTCCACTATGTCAGTGACTTCTTCACAGCTGCAAAAAAAGGAACAGTAGACACTGGTGTGACCTCTAAAACTATTTTAGATTTGGAACTGCAAACAAAATCAGACGTGTTCAGCTGGCTGGTTGAAAGCCCATAGACAGCACATACTTTCCATGCAAGGCTGTCTGATAAGTATCTTCTATCTGAAGCTGACTCTGTCCTTCATCAGACTCCATTCCAGCCAAAACCACAAGGAGGAGAGAGTGAGCTGACACGGAGTACCAGGGGCTCTTCGCATGCTATATTTGCACAGATGTGCATGATTACACAACTCTTTGGCTCAAAAAAGGGGAGAGTGAGTAACTGAAAGTGGAATACAGGTGGTCTTCTGCTCAAACGACCCCATATAGTTGCACCGGCTATCTCTGTCTTTCTGTCAGCAGTAGATTTCTCCGTAGTTGGCTCTTGAGGAGGTGCTAAATCCCAGAAAATCTTTTATGAGATTTATCAGTTGGATGCAAACTTTGGTCTAATGGGAGAGAATAGGTGCAGTGATAAAGCACTCAGAGCTGGAAAAGACAGCTGTGGCAAGAAGGCCGTAAAACACACCATTTATGATGCAGAAAGCAGCCACAGAATGATCTAGGAGGAGTTGCCATGGACTATATTTATTTTCGCTTTCCTGAGTGACCCACAGGGATGATGTAGTCAGTGCTGAGTGGAAAGTGAGCAAGCAGAGGCCTAAAATTTATTCTCTGAGGACTGATCAGTGGGGGAGGTGGGTCTGAGTGCTGATGACTTCAGCTAGAAGATCCCTCTAGGGTTTTGGAGCCTCTAGGCTGGCAGACTTGGATTTCTATCCCAGCCTTGGTCTTAAATCCTTTCTGTGCAATCTGAGACTATTCACAGTGTGCAAAAGCAGAAGGCCTGCATCTGTCAGAGAGGTCCCTTCTGAAAGCCATGGAGAAGTCTGTGCATTGTAACTAAATGGTAAGACATGATTTTACTGTGAGCCTTTAGCACATCCTCGAAAAAAAGGTAAAAAAGTGTGCTGTGATAAGAAACTAAGAGAAGTTTCAGAGCTAGCATGAGGACTGAAGGAATTGGTTATGAACCCTGCAGCTGATCTGCAATATGCTGACCTTCAAGTTTAAGAAATGTAAACTTATTGCATGGAGTAACATGGAAGACTGAACTGACCACAGAGTCAATGGGGAGGGTAACGCCCTGTTTGACAGGCTAAGATTGAAATTTGAACTCTTGAGCTGTTTGGAGGGCATTGGCATCAGTATAGTCAAAATTAGACTGGACAAAGTTACAACATGTAGAGCCGGAGTTGTCAAAAAGTAAGCAATTTATTATCCTAAGACTTCAATGAAGAGTCACTTTTGTTAAAAGACCCAGAACACAACACAGCCAAACAAAACCCCGACAGTATCCGAGCAGTATTTTGCCAGAACTTGTATGTAGGGAGGAGGCTGGGGGAGGCAGGGTTGAAGACTACAGGAAATGTGAGAGTCTGAGAGGGAGGAAAGGGTGCAGTGAAGAAAAGTAAAAGGCGGGAGGATTTATGGGGGGAGGCGAGAGGTTCAAATAAGATGAGCGTCAGCTGGCAGCAGACAGTCCAAAAGCAGTGTGTCAGGAAGAGGGCTATGTACTGACATGGAGAAGGGGATGGTAACCATGGGGTTTGTTAGCATTCCGTTCCTTGGGAAAACAGCTTGGAAGGATAAAAAGACATTGGTGAAGGTGGAACTTCTTACTGTGACTGTGGCAAGGCTCATGTGGGAAGAGTATTGCCCCTTAGCTCAGGGAAAAAAGACTTTGGGGGATCTTTATGCTTCTTCAAACTGGGATATAACCTAAAGAAGGTATATGGCTGTGCTTGAAAGTTTGCCCGAGTAATAGGAAAGGCATGTCCTTTTTGGAAACTTGAAATTTTTTCACAGCTCAGAAAATCTTACAGCACTCCCCAATTACAGTGCAGTTCTATCTCACTGGCAGGCAAGGTGGAAACTCTGCAACCGCTTTTTAACAGAAAGCTTTGCTTTTCACTGTGCCTCTATTACTGCACTTGGATCAAGTCTGAGAACATGGAGATAATTTCCCTAGCTGATAAATGGGCTGTAAAATGAATTTTACTCAACACTCCCATGCTTTGGAGTAGGACTTTCTCTGACTCCTGGGCCCATCTTTGGCTCCCTTTCGCTGGAGATGCGGCACCACAAAACCTTGTACCTCAGCTGTGTTGCCAGATGGTAAGACAACAGGAAATTGTGAGATGGGAAATGGGAAACGCTGTTAGCTTGGCAAGCAGCTGTGCTTTGAGTGCTTGGGTCGTGAGATGAAGCAATGCCATTTGTAACCATTCACAGCTTCTCACACCTCTTTGGTGACCTGAAGTAGAGACTCAGGTACCAGCACTTTTAACAGCTGAATATGTGTTAGGTATCACAAATGACTGCCAAGGTACAGTAGGTACCGCTACCCCCTTCTGGGTCTGATCATGTGCTATGCATTTCATATAGACATGCTTTAAATATTCAGGGCAAATGGTTCAGCTGTTGGAGCCAACCGGTGGCTGACACAAGGAAAACTGATCAAGTAAGAAGTTTTAGCTCAGGCTATTTTTCCAACTTTTCATTCAACCAGCAAACCTCAAATGTTTGACTTAAAATTTGAGTATATGAGCTACCTTAGCACTCTATCCAAATAAACAAATTTCTGAAGGGCTGCTTTTAGAAGGAATGCTCTGGAAATGACAACACCAAGATACACATGTTGACTAATCTCTGATTCATTCAACTGCATTTTGACCTCAGCCAAAAATTGAGTGTCAGGGAAAATCAGCAGAAAACCTGTGTCTACCACCCCACTTGTCTCCCTGGAAACACAATGCTCCGGACAAAGGGAGTGCTGGGTCACAAACAATTTTTCTGTGAGTCCCTTTTCAGCAGTATAGTTCAGTCCATGTAAATTGCATTGAAGTTTCTCTCATGCTTTATGGGAGGCATTCTACTAAAGCTCCCAGACAGAGAGCCTTTGTCAAGATGGAGGTGGTGGTGGTTGGTGGTCACTGGTCCCTGCCCTCCTCCTTGGCTTCCTTCCTCCATTCACAGCCTATAAAAGAGCCCCTGCTAAGCAAAAGCTCTCAAAGCATTAATTACCCCAACTTCCTCACCTTTTCTAGATGATTTTTTGCATCTTCAGCCCAATCATTTTTATTTATTTTCTTAATTCTTAGCTGAAATTAGACTTAGACTATGTTCGTAAATAGTTATGGCCAATTTATACCAGTATAAAGGTAGACTAGGACATAATAAAGGAAACCTTTATTAGAGAACATGGTCATGAGCCTGGGGAGATGCAACAAGAGGGTACATTTGCAAATAAAAAGTAAAATACATTGCTTTGGCAATATTTGTTTGGAGCGTTTCTCAGGTGATACACCACCTCCCACATGTATCAAACCCGTTCCCACTTTGTAGTGGCAAGGAGCAGTGACTCAAGACCCTCTGTGCAGCTCTGCCTCCACTTTTAAGGCAGCAACTTTTCAGGTGCCAGAGGAAAGTGCTATTGCTTAATCCAGATGTGCGATCAACCTTAGTGAAGACACCAAATGGGCAAAACTTCCTCCTAGGGCCATCGGTCACTTGGCTGATCTCTGTATTGATGTTACCTGTGATTGATTGCCTGTGCAATTTTCCACAGCAAAGCACTTTTCACTCATCTTTTGTAAAATACGCATAGGGAAAGCTTGGAACCTGCAGCAGAGTCCTGCTTGCCTGGAAATAGATGTTAGGGGTGGAAACCAATTCAAGATTAATTCCAGCTCAGATGCAGATGTTTACACATCCAGACCTAAATTTCAGGATCTCTGTCTGAAGCTGAATATCACCTTAAAGGAGCAAAAAAATCCTTTGGGGATTACACACATACCTTTATGCATAATTACCAACTAAATTAAGAGTTAGTGAAAATGTGAGTGATTGTTGATAAAAATAGAAAAACATTATTAGCTAAAAACTACTGAAAATGGACATGGTGATATTTCAACGTCTCAGAGAAACAGAGCAGGTCAGAGGTGGGGTTACAGGACACAACTCTCCTCTGTACCAGTGAGTAATGGTTCCCAAGGAACTGCTTTGTAGGCCAAGGATCATATGATCAGGTTTCTAAGGATAGAAACATTGTGGACATCTTCTCTGAATTACTGTATTACATGAGCAATGGGACTTCCATATTAAATCCTGTATGAAACACTATATCTTTTAGGAAAACATCCAACCACGATCAGACTGTTGCTGTAGAATGAGCCGCAACAGTTGATGAAGTGTTGCAATAATTAATTACCTTCTGAGATCAATGCCTATTGCATTTTCCCTGCAAACTGTCTTGGTTGCAACTTTCAGCCATTTAATCTTGTCTGACCACTTTTGCTAGGCGGGAAAATGTTTTTTTTTATCACCTTTTTTCACTCCATGTCTATGACTCTTTTGTGATCATGTCACCTAAGTATTTCTCACCAGACTGATCCTTTTGAGTCTGTTCCTGGAAAACAGCTGCTCAAGTCCTTTAGTCATTCTCATGAACTTTTTTTGACTTCTCTGCCTTTCAGATTTTCACCATGGAATACCAGAGCTGGATGTGACATTTCTGTGGTAGTCTTACTGCCCACAGCAGACCTAACCCTGCCCTCCACCTCCCCCCAGAACCCAGTAATATTGACTATTTTTTATGTGACTCAACAGATCTACAACAGAGGCTAAAATTGGTCTCGGAGAATGACGTCTTTAGGACTTGAAGGGAAGAGTTTTATGATAATTAATACTTAAGTTGAAGGTCCTCCAGCGCTACTGGAGAGGAAGTCAGATTGCTGATGTACCCTGACAATGCACCAACATTTTCATCCGTCTATGAAGGCCTTGTAGAGGTTTCCAAATTGGGTCCTATTCTAGTTTGGTGCATACTTCTGTAGACACGGTGACATGAAAAACTGTACCTTGGCAGAAGCCCCTCTGAGGAAGAACGAAGAATAGGTACTGCATGAGCAGCCCATGCCACAGGAGTCAATGGCATTTCACAGAGCCCTGTGTGAAAATGCCACCATACCATCACATGGTTTTATCCTGTTCCAGCCTCAGAGGAATACTAAGTGGGATATTCTGTCTTTAATAGGCTAAAGGGTGACCCAATTTCCACTTTATTTTTCACATCTGGGACTTCTGTAGACATTAATGTTGTGCCGGTATATGAGATAATAGAGAAGACTTCCATGGGATTTGAGTATGGTTACTTAATGACACCATTACCAAAATATGTATTTATTTTCTCTAGTCTTTTTTATATCATGAGCTATGTCATTCTGGAAACAGGTGACTTGTTAAAGGAGAGGGAAGAATTATGCTGTCATGTTAAACTATGTAACCTACCTGCGAGGTGCTTCTGATCACTGACCATTATTAATTGAGTTTTAATCCCAACAAAGCATATAATCAGATCAAAGCATCTTCCTTGTGGACAGTTCAGGCAGACACATTAGAAAAATAACACCAGTAATAACAGAAGAATTTAGCCTACAGTGCAAAACACAGTCAGAGCTGGGAACGTGCTGAAACCTATAACATAATATGTAAATGTCAGCACATAGTTGGAGTGGAAATGATTATAAAAATAATACACAGTGGAATAATTGTAATGTAAACCCTTGAGGCAATCCTTCCTATTTCAAGCATTCAGGAGGAAAATGACTGCTGGATTTTCATCTTACCTGTCTGAAATCAAAATGTTTAGACAGTGATATAATTACTTTCTAATTATTTCAGTCAATCAGTAAAATGTTTGGGTTTTTTAATGGAGATGTGTAATTGATAAAAACATTGTTCTTTCCTTTTTTTAAATTCAGTGACAATCTGTGCAAAAAGGGCTCAGAAATCGAAGCACTTTTATACAAACCTTCTGGTCATCGATCCCAGAAAAGTTTGCAGTACTAAAGAATTAAACTGTACAAATGGCAAGCGTTATGATTATATCTCTGTTTGAGGGGATGCTTTTGACCCTGGGTTTGGCTCTGGGTAGAGCCTGCCTGGCTCTGTCTCCCCTACCCAGCCCCACTGGTACCTGTGGGTCTGCGGTGCTGCCTGCCTGCATTTGTAGAGGTCTTGCTGCAGGCATAAGTGCAGGACACTTGCATTACAGCTTCACAGAAAGCCCTTGTCAGGGTTGTAACAGCACCCAGGTCTGACTCCCGGCCTCTGCTTTCGCTGCAAAACCATCCTCACCCCCTCTTAATGCAAACATTTAGATGCTGTTGAATCTAAGTGGAAACCTCCCTGGCAAAGCGCTGCACTTAGCAGCTTTCCTGAAGTCCTCTGAAGACTGTAGAGAGCTGTCAGCACGGGAACCCCTGCGGACCCTCAGGGCAAGGGGCAAATTCGGCTCAAGGGGGCTGCGGGCACAGAGCTCTCATGGGGCACCCCTGACGGAGAGGGGCTTCGGCGGGGAAGGTAGAGGCCCAAGCTGAGAATGAGTCTTTGTGCTCTCGTCTCTGCCAAGAGCGTTTTTGTGCTCCTCTTCCTTGTCCTCAGCAGCGCAGGGGGGTGCTGCTGGGGTGTGCAGTGGGCTCACGTGGGCGTGGGCTGCGGCGGTGCCGTGGGGTGCTGCAGGGGTCTGTGTTACAGCAATGACAGCTCTTGAGTTTACTCCGGGTGAAGGATGTGCTGGGTACAATCTGCTCGTCAAGCTGGTGTCCTGTAACTGAAACTACGGCTGAAAATTTCAGAGCACTCTGAAAATGCAAATATTTGGGATTTTTTTTTTTTTTCCCTTTTTCATGGGGATGGGTATATTCCTGTAAATTGCTGTATCAGAAAATGCTGGAGTCAGATATATAAAGTAGAGCCACATATCAGTGCAGGATGATGAAAGATCTCTATGAAAATGTAGTGATAGGAATTCTATTTGACATAATTGTTAGGCAGTTACTGTACAACCAGAAACGTGTATTTTAGATTAAAAAATGAAAACAGTCATTGAAAATCCTTCTAATTTTCATAGTGACTAACAAAATGAACCTCCTTCTTACTTATAGCTAGGGATATTAATTTCTATTAATTCAAAAGTTTTTTCTAGTCTGTTCTTCTAATAATCTTTGTTTCCTTGGAAGCAATATAACTTACTAACATTACAGGGTGAGAGAAAGCCTAACTATACCTTCATCGTTGTTACAGGAAAGAGTTTGCAAAACAGAATTGTGATAGAAAAAATGAAAGTTTTGCAGTTCGTGTTGTGTTTGGTTGGAAATCCCATGTCCTAATCTATTTTAGACATCTTTTTAAAAAAAAAAAGATAAATAATGCATTTAAAGCATTTTAATTTTCTCCATTAATGATAGACAGTTTCAAAATATCTGGCTTACCATAGACATCCTAACTTTCAGATTAATCTTATTCGTGAGGTAGTCCCTTGGAAAATTCGGGTAATTCTTAAAGGATGAAAACTTCTGCTAAAATTATTGTCTACTACATAAACTAATAATAAAACATACTATTTTTAAGTTACTTTCATCCTACTTTCACCCTATTTCAAAAAACAAAGATTACCCAATCATAGTGTCTGTCTGTCTCCCAGCCCTACACCTTCTAATCCCATTGGCCAAGTTCAGTCAAATTTGATAGAGAACTAAATACTAAGTTCTTACAATACTAAAATACTAAGTTCTGACTTCCGTGTTCAGGTGAAAGCCTGTGGGAGATTATACTCACAGGATATAAGTCAGAGTAAAACTTAAGGAACGTTGCAAGAATTATTTGCATTTCATTTTCAAATGTTGAATTTTTAACTCTTTCCTTTTTTTTTTTTTTTTTAATATCCATTTCAGCAAAAGATAGAAGCTTTCCTTGACCTGGTGAGGACAAAGATATCAACGATCTTTATGGCTATATCACTTCTCTTCCTCTCAGCTTAGATTTTCTATCTGAATACTTGGAATGAGAGCACTTGCAGAAGTTACAAAGGGACAAGGAGTTAAAACAGAGTAACCGTTGTGAGACTCAGAATGCTAGCTGCAAGGATAGCCTAGTGGGCTGTCTGTTGGTGAATGATGGATGGATGAATAGATAGGCAAAAAGATAGGAAAGAATGTAACAATTTCAGAAATTAATTTCTTGATTATAGTTGTATTGATGTAAATAATAAGCTGCCATAAATATTTCATTATTTTCTGCTTTCCTGAAGTAGACAGACAGACAAAAATTTTTGTCTGTATTTAAAAACCACTGTTCCAACAGATGTGGATAAAATATTTTGACCTGACAAGGTTTTACTAATTCTGCACCTCCCCTGGAAATCTGTGTCCCCAATACAGGAGGTCTCATGTGCCAGATATCTAAAGATATTGAAATGAATTGATAATATGTTAAAATGCGGGTTAAATACAATTTCCAGTTTAAAGAGCGATGTTATTCTGACCCATGTTGAAATACAACAAATGTACATAATAGCTTCAAAATCCACAAGCATTTATAATGGAAGAAGAAATTACATTCTCTGTTACCAGAGGATCCAGGTCCCTGGGGCTGGTATAAACCAGAAGGGAAGCAGAGGCATCAAGCAAAGTTTTCTTAATTTATTCCATTTAAAAACTTAATCCACAGGCTTTTATGTTAATAGACAGTATGGTTTATGGTTTCTGGTTTTATGTATTCCTGTCTTTTTTCCAGAAGTGTTCGTGTCTTTCCTTAACAGAGACAAATGTAGGAGGAACAGGAAAAATCCTGAAAACAGGAAAAATTCCAGTGCAGACATTCCCATCAGTTCCTAAGTTCAACGAGAAGTTTAAAAATGCAGTTTTGCCTTTGAAACATAATTCAGTCTTGAAATGGGGGGGTGAGACCGCGGCTGCAGAAGAGCGCGGGGGTACAGCCTCTGCGACGCTGAGTGATCTTCTGTTTGTTGCTACACCTCCCGCGCCTCTGCGGCGTCCCCTGCAGAGGCCAGGGCCAGTCCGTTGGGTAGGAGCATCGCTACCGACATCCAAGTACAGCCCAGCGGGCCTTCTCTCCCAGCATCTCCGCGGACTGGCAGAAGTGTCAGTCACAAATCAAGCAAGGATGCGTGTTTTCTCATGCCAGAGAGTCAGGCTGGTAGTCCAGGAAGAAATGTCGGGAGAAGGATCACTAACATTCCTCCTACCAAAGGGAAGAAAAGGGAAGAGTTAAAAAAAAAAATAGAAAAGAAAAGGACTTATCAAGAACTATTAAAACAGCAAAAGCAAAGAGAAAGAGCTCAGAAACAAGCAGTAAGCCAGCAAAGGGAGTGAAAGGCAGGAGAATAATACAAAGAAAAGCCATCATGCTATCGGGATGTGGAAGATGAGACGGTCAAATTACCAGCCTTTTTTGAGGATGACTGTTGCCCTCCAGAGTGTGCTTGCTCTGGCAGTTGAGCCCTCCAGATAAAGTCGTCTAGTCACATTCTGAGCATAAGCTGTTTAAAAATAGTTATCATAAGGTATGTAGCTATATATGCTGATGATGTATGGTGGAAGGTCATGGGCGAGAAATGGTCATACCGTAGGATATAAATAATTAGAGCCAAATTAATATAAAATTCCTACGTGGTTATACATCACGTGCATGTGATTACCAAATGAACAAATCGTACATCAGCATATATCAAAGGATGAGTTAATAATTTTCACTTTTTTGAAAAAAATGGTAAAAATGTAAAAAACAGATGCTTAAAGAGAGCATTAGAGAGGGATACTCGTGTCAGAACATACATCATATACACTCAAAAAAAGAGAAGGAGAAAATCTGCTCAAAATAAAAACAAATTATGTAACCCTAGAAAACCTAGTTTATAAAAGATATTGAGGACAGATGACTAGTGCTCTAACTGTAAATAGTAACAATTTTATGTTCATACTACTGATACAGAGAAATAAGTGACAATATATCTATCACAGCTAAATGGATATTAGAAAGGAATTTACACACAAATAGTTTTGAAACTCTTCTGCTGCTGACAACAGTGGTGGTTTCACTTTTCTAATCTTATTTTCAGAGTGGATTAGTGCTCAGGCAAAAGGCTATCAGATATCCCTGAAGGAATCCCCTTTAGTGCCAGATATTTACTGCTTATGGATAACAGGATAGATTTCATCCAGCTGGGTCTCCTGAAGGAATATTTGTCAGCAGAGTTCTCAGTCCTGAAGAGCAAGCAGCTCAGTGATGGAGCTATAAAAGAAGCCTACGAAGGCTTGCAAAGGATCGTGCACCTTCACGTGGATGACAATAATCCTAGGAGCATCCTGGCAGACCTGCCCACTGCCCTCGCGGAGCTGGGGCTGGGCAGCGGCAGCACCCGCAGCGTCGCGGAGCGGGCTTGGGCTCAGTGCAGGGAACCTGCCGGGACTGAGCCTCCGCGGGAGCAGGTTAACCCACCCACCCTTCCCCAAAGCGGCGTTTCACTCCCTAACATCTTTGCACGTGAGGAACTTCGGTCAACTGAGGAGCATTCATTCCCGCAATTCTCCTCCTTGCCCTTAAGGAATTATATTTAGCAGCCAGTAAAATATCAGTAATTCCTACTGATGTCTTCAGTGAGCTGTCAGAGCTAGAAAAGCTTGATCTCAGTCACAATCAAATTACTGAGAAGGGCATTAAGAAGGCGGCTTTTAGGAACATGATTAAACTGGAAAAACTGAACTTGGCAGAGGATTTGCTCACTGGAGTACCTCAGCGTTTGCCCTCATCTCCGAAAGAGCTCAGGCTTGACGAAAACCTAGTGTTTTTAGTGAGGCAAGAGGCATTTCTGAAACTAGAAAATCTCACTCAGATTGTTCTATAAAATAAAAAAATATTCCATGTAGCATGGAACATTTAAGGGCCTGGAGGTCTCTTTTTAAGTCATAACAAGTTACCAGAAATTCATCACCAACTTCCTATCACATTACAGTCTCTTTTTCTCTTCAGTACTCATATTCAGTCTGTGCCAAGGGACTCTGGCAGTCATAACGTTGAGAGCCATCTTCTTCTTGCATGGTTAGTGAATAACCAGATAAACCTTGATAATGCTGATGTGTGTGCACTTAGATGCCTGTAAGGCTATCAGGAAGTCCACTTTTATTAAAAATATGTTAAAAAGGCAAGGGGGAGCAAGTAAAGACATCAGAGTGGAATTTCCTTTAGGTGGAAAGGGTGGATAGGTGTTAGGTTTTGACCTCTGCTGATCCAATAATAAACAGTTTAAATAAATAAAACTAATCACAGTCACAAGAGTTGGAGAACACCAGATTTATTTTAAAGTATTTAGCAATAGTGTTTTTAAAAATCTCTATAGTCAGAGTCTCCTTGAGGTAACTAAAGCAAAAATACCTTGAGCTTTTAATTGCTCAGTGAAGTAAGATCTCCATCATGTTTACAGTCCATGTTATGCAATTGACAGCTTGCATATTTGCAGTTAAAAGATGTCCTGGTTTTTTAAAAAATCCTAAACACGTCAAAAGGAGAATTCCCAGCATACCCAGATTGAAAGTCACTGATAAGTTCAGTGCTGTAGTATGTCATTGCAAGGATTCGTCAGATTTTTTTTATTGCTATATATTTTCTAAGTAATGTTGCAGCTTTTCCACTACAAAAATCCACTGCTGGTTATAGTAGGAAATATTCCAGATCTCTCTAGCGTGCATTTAGTGCTTACAAAAATTTAGATATATTTTTAGGTATTGGTTTCATATTCATTTTACAGACACAACAATTTCAACCTATATGTGTTCTCTCTGATCCTGTAGTCATTTAGGGTGCCAGTAGTGATGCAGCCTCCAGCCTCAGGGCACTTGAACAGGGGCATTGCACAGGCGCTCCTAAATTCAAAAAATAATTGTCTTTAGCTCTTTCTGCAGCCAACAGAAACAGATTAGTACTTAAAACCTGATCACCTTCTAGAAGTTCCTGGAGTTAGTGAAGGTGAACGTGGGCTCAGGTGTCTGTGAAACAGTGTTTGAGGGAAGCAATCCTTGTTTGACCCACATCTCAGCTATCGGGTGGATATAAAGCCTTGCCCCCTCTCATATGCTAATTCACTCCAATGGCTGTTGCTGCCGACTATGTTCCCAGTGCATCCCTGCTGCAGGGGTAGGTACAGAAAAGAGCTGGAAAGAGATCTCCAACCTATGTGTCCAATATTTACTTAAGCTGGTCGAGGTTTCCTGTCCTAAGGCTGTCCTCCGCCGCGGTAGGGCAGGCGGGCTCCTGTGTGCCTCCTCCGCCAGCTCCAGTGCCACCTGACCCGTCCAACTGAAGTACCTTCAGCTCTGTTAATACAGAGGATGTATTTCTTCCATTTTGGGGGAGAAAACCCCACAAACCCTCTACTTTTAAAATTATCTTCTGCTCTTTTAATGTTTTAAGCAAATGGGAAAATTAGGGAGGGCAAAAACTGCAAACCGGAGCTCTTCCAAAGTCTGGATGCTCTGAGGTGATCAGGCCGTGCTGCGCTTCATGCAGCAGCTCTAGGATTGCAGACCAGGAGAGGAGAAAAATGAAACCTGCATCAACCTGATAATGAGCTTAGTTCTACGACTTCCAGGTGTGCGCTGGGCGTGCAAATAAAACAAAACCTAATCACCTCGACTTAGGAGCTGAATGGAAACAGACAATGCAGAAATAGCAGCCTTAAAACATGAAAGATTTCTCATTTTGGGGGGAAGCAACAGCAACAAAAACCCCAACAAAAACCACCACCCTCCCCACCCCCCAAAAAAAACCCCCAAACTCTTTCCTCTTTGGGGTGAATGAGAGTTGCAGGTACCACAGCCAAACCGTGGAGCTTCACCAAACTTGTGACACAGAAATGCACATGCTTAACATCACAGTTCGTTCACAGTACTGATTAGCAATAGGGGGCTGTTTTACTATCTGTTAAGAGTTGCACCATTTGCCATTAATCAGTGACTTGCCCTTTTGAACATGCTCTGTGCCTCTCTGCACAAGATATAGGGCAGAGCGTTGGTCCTGGAAAGAATTAGATACGCAGATAGACCTAAATGGCTAGCTGGAGATTTACCTGTCTAAAGGGAAAGCTGGTGGAAAAAAAGAGGCAGCTTTTGGGCTGTGATTTAACAGCCCCTATGGAGCGTGGCTCCCCTGCAGTTGTTCCCATCGGTTGTAATTCAGTTTCTCTTGCAGTCCGGAGGCAGGTTGAATTCTCAGGTGCAGCTGACAGAGCTTTTAGCTGCGTCTTTGGATACAGGCAGCAGAATGGTATTGAATATCTTCCCTTGGCTTTCTTAGGGCCTACTCAGCTACAATTTTCTTTCTTTTTGTTCCATTATTAATTAAAAGGAAATGGCACAGATTCCCCTTTCGATCCTCTCCATGGGAAGGGATGAGGGGCTTCCTCACCACGTTTCTGAAGGAAAAGCTTTGGACCTTATCGTGTTCCATGTTTGTAAACCTGGGAGGCCAGTATTCATTTGACCTTCCCCACAAAAGCATCATGCAAGGAAATTTCAGCAGCCCCCATAGGCAGAAGAGCCAAAATACAGCCAACATAAGCTATTTTGCTAGCAAGCTGCAGGATTTGGGGGAAGACAGGTAGCACACTGGATGCAAGTCATATGCACAGCCAAAGTCTATAAAGATTTCGCGGAAACCCCGAGCCAAGGGAGCAGAAGCAGCGTGCTGTTACAGCTGGCATGACCAGCTCAGCTTCTTCACCCCATACCTGAGGAAGGATCGCCCCATGGTTAAAATGGGCAGAGCTTCCTCTCCCATACATTACTGGGGGTGGGAAATTCTGCTTTCTTTTGTTTTGGTTTGGTTTGTTTGTTTGTCCTCCTCCTCCTCCTCTTCTTTGAATGTTTGAAATGGGTGATTTCTCTTTGCATGCATGGTACTGGAGATTTAATGTGCAAGACAAGGGAAATTGAATCTTCCTTCCCAAACAGCAGGTGGTGGTGCTGGGTTACACTGAGCGCTTGGGAAACTGCTTACAGATGTTGCTTCGTTGTTGAATAACAGGCTGGAAATGGATGCTAAGCAAACTTTTCTCCTTGGTTTTTTTTTTCCTCCTTATTGGAGGGTCACTTAGTGTTTACCCCTTTTCAGTAGGTAGTTTAACAAATGTTTGAAAGTGTGTTTTAAAAATAAATCCTGCTAAAATAAATACTCTGAAGTTTGGGATAAATATAGCTCACAATATAAGATGTTATTAATCCTTTCCAAATCTTGCAAGTCATCTGTCATATTTTTGTGAAAACTGATAAAGAAGTTTTGTGTTTCTTAACTTCTGAAATAGTTTGATTACATTTTTCATTCATTTTCCAGACCAGCGTTGTGGGGAATGTGTTTGTTCTCCTTTGTTCAAGAGCGTTCTTTTCTTCTTCTTTTTTTTTCCTTCTTTTTTTCTTCTTTTTTTCTTTTTTCTTCTTTTTTCTTTAAAAATACAGTTCAATTCTACTTTTCCCTTGGGAATTAGTGACGTTGTGCAGTGTTGCTTATTTGTCAATGACTGTTTCATGTCGTTTGCAATAGTGATCCCCTCAATATGAAACCTTTTGCTAATTAAATATAATGCAGTAGTAAACCAAGTTCTAAATGAGTTTTGATTATATTTTTCTGTTACTTCTACTCATTGGCACCATTACCTTTCTCACCAGTACCATTATCTGAAATTATTGTAACATGAACATTGTAACCAGTTAACATGGTATCATTTTGAAGCCATGCCTGGAGTATCACAGTAACCTACATATCAACCAAAGCCTGCACGTGAACACCTTCACCCTTTTTTCCCCCACAGGGAAGCAGGCTTCGTCCCAATATATTTTTTTGGAAACCTGTTTGAATAAGATTTAGACTGGATTTATGATTTAAGGTTTTTTGTTTTGGTTTGATTTTTTTTTCCCCCTCCTGTCCTGGAGCAATAGTTAAATAAACATTGTTGTGGCTACCACAGCTGTCCCGGTTACAAAACAATTGTGCTTTAATAGCCTATTAAAGTATATATGTGACTTATTCAGACCTTTTGTATTTCCAAAAATTCCCTCTTGCCTGGGCAAAAGATAGCTAGGAAAATGTGCATATGCCAGTTCTGGGCTTACATAAAACCCTTGATGATAAAAAAAGCGTACGCAGGGAAACACCTCTGCAGTGGCTTATTGGCCCTCAGCTGCTTGTATATACAGTATGGCACAGGACTGAGGCAAAAAGGAAACACAGATCCCATTTTGTAAGATTTTGACAGACTCTGTTCCTATGCTAGACTGCAAATTCCTTCTGCTATGTCTCTGTTTAGAATATGACTGCAAATACAATAATCCAATATTTTATATGGTTTTGGCTTACCTGTACAAAATAACGTCATGCACAGAGTAACTAGAGAAAGCAGTTTTGTCAACAGCATAAACTAACCCCAACTTTCCCTGGGCTCAGTCATTCAAACAATTTCATTATTGCTTTGCCAAGACGTTAGAGGAATAGCTAGCAGAGGCTCCTGCGTAGCAGAGGCTCCTGCGTAGCAGAGGCATGCTTGCAAGCGTTACGGGCAGGAAGGATGATCTTGTGACTCAGGCTCTGAGTGTCCCAGATGTACCACAGATTTCTCACACAGGCTAGTTAATCTTCTGGGGCCGTGTGTTCAGCTGGTATAAATCAGCACAGCTCCAATAAAGTCAGCTCAGCTTTCCAGATTTTCTGCAGCTGAGGTTTCTGACCCCTTGCAGATCAGTTGTCCATCTGTAAGGCAGAGATATTAACACTTCCCTGCCTCATACACTGCAAAAGGATCAGCTCATTAAAGTTCATTTGCCACTCATGTAACACAGTTTGAGAAGCTGCAGAAATGCCCTTGCAGGCAAAGAAGCTTGGCATCCCAAGTAGGTCTTAAAAAGATTTGCTACAGATAAAACTTCTTTGCTAACACGGGGTTGATTAGGACTTTGTGTCAAAAACAAAAAAAATCCCCAAACCTCTGGAACTTTTCAATTGCTCCTCATTCAAAGTGGGAAGCAACTGTAATCTGGTGGTCCTGCCTAAAGTAACTGCTGCTGAGCATGGACCTCAACAGGAGAAGCAACTCAAGGTGGGCTGAAACAGGGGAGAATTTTACCAAAAGGTAGCCCTCCTGTAGGGCTGCTTTGGTTCCTCGCTTTACCCGTTTGGTTTGGGTTGGGCTCCTCCAGTGTTTTATGCTGGCAAAGCCCTTTTTAATATTAAGTAATGCAAAGGAAACTTGATGTCTTTTTGCAGCAGTTACTGAGCAATTAAGGGCTCAATTCTTCAAGGGATTGTAAGCCTGTGGGTGGTCTCATTGATTTCGGGACTACTTGTGTGTTTAAAACTGGGCATGCACTTGTGTATCTTTTTCGGCTGGGCCCTCCTAGAACTGCTGCTGAGATTTCCATTTTAGAGTCACTTTACAGTCTTTAAAATTATTACTGGAACAGCCTCCTCCTCTGGGCATCGCACATGCCGGCAGTCTGCCTCTGTCTTCTGGCTGATTTAATGCCATGAGACTGAGGCGTAGAATCATGGCAATGTTTCCATTAAATCCACACCAAACTGCACATTTCCCAGTATTTATCATTTAACTACTGCATTCATTCCAGACTATGAAAAGAAATACTGAGAGTGACTTCCTTTAAAAATGCTTATTTCGCATCAAGCAGGACAAAGGCATGAAAATATATATGCATTGAGTAAAACAAATGATCTGACAAATCTTCCCTCAAAAAAGTTAAATGTAGCTAAACAGAATTCCTATGTGGTAAGTGTATTACAGGGCTTTAAATCAGAGCACATGGAATAGGCTGAGCTGCAAGCAAAGAGAAAACCTTGGTTACATATGTTCAGCTGGTAATGTGTGCTTTTATGCTTTCCAGTGTCCTGCTGGGGTTCTAAGAAAATATTTACAAGATGCAAATAAAATGTAAATGGAATCATGTTTCCATGAAGAAAAATGAATGAACAACATCCATGCAGCTCATGCAGTTTTACATACTGCACCAACGTTGCCTTATGATCCTCTAGGACCTTTCTTTGCACAGAAAGCCGATTACCTGAAACGTATTACTGCTGCTTCTTCCTTTTTTTTTTTAAACAGGCATTCTGTTCAAAATTATCTTGCCTTGCAACACATGCCTTTAGATTTTATCTCTTCATCATCTAAACAAACCCTAGTTTCTGAGATGGCTTTCCATTTCCACAGGTGTTTCTTATCAGTTCCACATTTTCTTCTGACAACATGAAAAAAAAAACCCCATATGTCCCTGCTTAGTAGCTGTTGCCTGACCCAATACTAAAGCTTTTCTGAATGCAGAAATGTGTTGCGTGGCTGCTGTAATATCTCTATGCCCCAAGGGTCTGCTGCTGCTTTCTTTTTTACAGCTACAAAGAGTCACATGCTTGGCCCTCAGCACAGAGGAAAATTCGATTCAGAGTCAGAGAGGAAAGATGTGACCTATTTAAAGCAGTGAAAAAAATGCAATTATTAGGTATTGTACCTCATTATCTTGCCAATCCAATTGTTTATTTACAACATGCTAGGCTGTGGAGTATCAGGGTTCCTATTACTGTTTCTCCTATGTGGAAGCACACGTCATACAAAGGTAATAAACCGGATCTCACAGCAGCCACACGGACCCACTGGTACTTTTCTTGGTTGAAGCTTTGCTTTCCTGCATCAGTGCCTATCCTTCACCTTCTGGCCCCTCAAATCTGCTGCTTCCATCCTCCCTCCTCGAAAAGAAAAAGATCACTTCATACAAGTGAATTGACATGTTCTGGGTTCTCAGACAGCAACTGCAGTGGAGCACACAAGTACCACTAGTGTGTGAATTTAATCCAGCTTGTTTTACATTTTTAAATGTAGAAATGGGAAAACACATAGTGGGAGTATGCAAGCCGTCAAATGACTTATACGGTATATTCATATCTCCATCTTACATAAGCTATCATAAAAACATGATCTTACAGAAAATAGACATCTACAAAGCACCTGCAATTCCTTGTGTCATTCTGAATCTTTGATATGTACTTAAGGTACTTATTAAAATACTTGTCATTTATATAAATGAACCCAAACAGTAAAAAAATGCTTTGTAATAATCTTGGAGTAATATGTATAACTAGGTAGGAAGCTTTTCAGGGCAAACACTGTGTTTTACTGCTGATTATAATTACCCAGGAGGCTTCAGTCTTAACAGGTGCCCTCATCTGCTATGCCTATTGAAATAAATCATCATTCTCATCACCCTCCTGCAATCTAAGTCAGAGAAACAGCGTGCTACATTTCTGCAGTGCTCGCGGCGTCCAGGCAGTTGTGCACAGCTTGGGGGTGCGCTGGGGTTAGCCGGCTGTCCCCCCACCAGCCCCCGGCCACCCCGTGCCTTCCTGCCCGGCAACGTGGCCGGCAGAGCCCGAGCAGCACAGCCCTCTGGAGGCTGCAGCGCCGCTGGGATTAACAACAGTTCACATCGTTGGGCTGAAGGGGCTCCTGGAGCCAAGTACAGGCTTTTCAGAGATATTATTCAACTCCTAGAGATATTTTTTAGCAAAAAAAAAAAGATACTTTTTTATAAATGTACGTGAAACTAAAATTCTTGCAGTGGCGAGAACAGGGGGGGCAATAGGGGAAGCAGCAGGTCGGTGTTCAGCTGAGTCATGGGGGTTGCCGGGCTTCAACACAGCTAACCAGTTTTATGAGTACAGCTGGGTTCTGTACATTTGCACTGTGAGTCTTGCAAACAAGTTTGTGTAGCTATCCGAAAAGATGGCTCATGTGAACAAAACACATCGTTTAAAACACAAGAAGCACATTGTTTCTATCAGTTGTACTTTCTTTGTCCACATATTAGTGTAATAATCTCTTAATATATTCTGAAAAACAGAACAAAACTTCTCTCCCCTCTTCTCCCCACTGAAAATGACTGGTGAGAGAGCGTATCTGACTTCAACAGCCCTGTTTAGTTCTCCATTTTGTGCTGGTACTATTTTAAAGGCAAGGTAGGAGGGGAGCATCATAGAATTACCCTCCTGGTCTGGTGTTGTCCAAGCCCCTCGTGACCAGCAAAGGAATAGGCCTAAAGGCCCAAACCAGAGTCTCATAACACAAAGTGTTACGAGTGTCCGAGCTCTAGTGGTGCCAGCGGAGGGTGGTGACATTCAGTGGCGTGCCTCTGGCTGCCTGGCAAGGGCCCCAGGGATGCGCAGCCAGGGGAAGCCCAGCTCCACCACAGCTTTGCCTCTCCAGGGTGGCATAAGGCTCTCGGAGTATAGCTGACCCTGCTGCCTCTTTCTTCATTCATACCATTACCAGGTGTGAACAGGGAGCTCGGATAGGGTTTCTGCTTCAATCTTCGTACAAGTGTGTTACGCAGGACCTCCTGTGCGCGCTGTCGGTCAGAAAGGAGGGAGAAGTGAGATGGTGTATACCACTGATCTGATCCCTCAGCTGTCGCACCAGCAGGGATCTATGGAAGGGGCTGCAGGTTGGCAGGTGTGGGAACGGATCAGAGGCTGGTTCAGATTTAGGGACTGGCCTTCAGCACAGGGCACACAGAGGAAGAAGGGCAATGAAACACCCCATTTTGCGATGGCAGTTTAGCTGCTGGTGGCAGCCCGGGTCTCCCCACTTTGCAGCACATTGGGAAAACTTCCATGTCATCCTGCGGCAGCAGCGTCAGTCCCTCAGACTGCAACGCTTCCTTCAAACGTGTTTTGTTTGCTTGTTCCCCTTACAAAAACACTTCTTTTCCAGAGCTTGTTTTCACATCTGTGGAAACCAGGCACAGACACTCACTCGCGGACTTCAGGAGAGGCTCGCTGCTGAATAACCTGTACTTACAGTGCACGCTGCAACGGCCCAGATAAATAACGGGAGCATTTTGCCGTGGGAGAGGAGTTATGAATCCTGCGGCGCTGCTGTATCCCATCCGTGAGTGAGGTGGCGCTTGTGCAGTCCCTCTCCCTCCCGCTCCCTGTCGCGGAGCCAGGGGAGCCAGGCGGACCCACGGGCTGAGCTCGCTGCTCCGCACCGGCCCCAGCTCCCGGCCAACGCCAGCGAGGACGGCCAGGAGCCGAGCAGCCCTTCGCCAGCTTACGTGGCTCTGGGAAGTGGAAAGTCCTGTTTACTTTTGGCTGCGATGGGGCTTTCATGTTTCTAATGAGACAAATTTCTCCCTGTGCCTTGCTTTAACTTGCTTGATAAGTCTGAATGGGCATGTTTTTCATCCTAAAAATAAACAATTAAAGAAAGCTAAACAAACAGAAGGGAGAGAAAGAACTCCTTCCTGTTCTCACAGCTAATCTCTGCAAAATTTAAACATGCTTATCAGCCAGCTGTGCTTCATTATTATCTTTTGCTTCCATCTTTTGTCCCAGTCTGCAGCGGATGCAGGCCGTCTGGTTTGTGTCATCCAGCAGTTTGCACTGACTGGTTCTGATAAAGGAGCCATCAGCTTCTCGGGGGAAAAAAAAGGTAGAAGGCTTGGAAAAGAGTAAATGTGATAACAAAAAGCCTGCTGCAGAGAGCAGAGAAGTCATGAAACACATCCTCACTTCAGCACTGAGGAGCAAGGGATGTTCCCACTGAGGCGAGAATGACCAATGCCTTACATGTTTGCTCAGGTATTAATCCTGTCATTACATTAAAAAGGGCTGTGCTGGGATATGCGAGGATCTCAGAGCCTGGCCACATCTGGTTACACTATTCATGCCAAATTGTTTCAAGTTTCAATGGAGAAATGAAATCCTGAACAAGCGATTGAGCGCTCTGTGTTTCTACCACCCCGGAAGAGTGAAGGGACTGCGCGGCTGGTGGTGGCCCTTGGTGATTCACGCTTGGATCGATGAAGGGAGAGTGGGATCCTAGGCAGGGATGCATGGGGAAAATGGCTCCTGTCCACACCTCTAGCAGCCTTCGGGTAGGGACTGGGACTGTAGCTCAGGCTGGGAGGGGGCTGTGCGCTGAATATTGTTGGCTGCTGCAAAAAGCAGAGTAGAGCAACTGTGCAAGTGCTCTAATTTATAGCGTGGTCCTGCCAGGAATGTGAGGAGGTGCAAAGGTGTGCTACAGGCACTTTTGCCCTGCTCCATTGCTGCCTCTTCCCCTGCACTGCCCACACATGCACTGAGTCTGCTGTACCATATTGCCTGCAAGAGGAAGCAGTCGCACGCATCAGCGGACCCTTGGTTTTCAGAGAACAAAATGAAAGCTGATAAAATGTCGTAAAAGAGTGGTGTGACCAGCTGGAGCTCCTGCCTGCTCAGGACTAAGTCATGGATGCAGGGTGGAGTAGGCAAAGTCTGTTTTGGAGGGGGACACCCAGCCCGTTCAGTCTGATCTCCTGCTCGGACTGGAATTTAGGGGGAGAGAGCGGGATGGTAGGGGGAGCCCACCCCTTTCCATAAACACACCAGTGCTTTCCAGTTTTAGCGTGTGAGGCAGCAGCTGGCGGAGCCGCTGGCCCAGCCACGCGCAGGACGGCTCCAGCCACCAAGGGGCGAAGGTGTTGGGACTCGCAAAGGCACCGGCCGCGCTGGCAGCAAATTTGGGGGACTCCTGGGGGAAAATAGGCAGACCAGTTCTGAATTTCTCAAGCTGCAGGGCGGGTCACAGGCATGCTGAAGGTTCCATGTGCGCTAGCCCAGGTTTTAGCAAAGTCAGGCCAGTGTGTGGCTTTGAACGGAAAAACCACACTCAGGTTTGCTGCTGCGGAAGTGTCTGAAGATGGAGGGGGGAGGGGGTCCTTTGTTGTTTTTTTTTTCAACCTAGACTATTCCCTTTGCATTTCAGGGTTAAACAAAACCAGATCTCGAAATGAAATGCAGAGGGGGAAGAGAGAACATTGATGTTGATCAAAAGAGGAGAGAACGCTTACTTAAAACCCAGGGCCGCACAACTATGGTGTCCCAAGGAACGCCAGGGTTTCCCAGCCTGTTGCAGCAGCTATTTCAATGAACGTGTGGGAGCACGGGTGGCTGGGGGGCTGGTAGCCAGGAGCAGCCTGTCTCTCCAGAGGCTGCTGGATCACGAGCACCGGGAAGCGGTCACCACGTGCTGGTTCTGCGGGGCACTGGGCAGGGAGCTGTGGTGGTCCTCCCCATCGCCGCATCCCTGGCATCCTCCCCAGCTGCCTGGTGTCCACACTGGCAGTCTAGGAGTCAGGTCAAAAATTAAAAGTATTGGTAGCTAAGCTATACACTTACTCTTGCAGGTGGGGCACTCAAGCCAGTCTCAGAAAGCTTTTAACTGGATTTGATGTGTGGTTTTTTTCCCTGCTGTGGCTTTGCAGAAGACTTCTTCAGGGCTACAGCTGTCCGGTTTTGCCAGCACTGTAACTTCTCATATCAACAACCTTCCACGTATTTTATAGTAGGGTTTGTAGTCACCACATGCCACAGAAACATTGTTGACCGCTTGCAACATTCAAACAAGCTAGACTGTATTCAACATCCTATTCTGGGAAAACCTACAGAACAGAAAGGTCACACAAAGTCTTACAAAAGTGCACTGTCTTGAAGCATGTCTTACCGCTGCTTTGGATAGAAAGGGATCGTTAATATACCACGTAGCAGGGACTGGAAAGAATTGTGCATGAAATGACAGAGGAAGGTTTCTGATAAATTACTGCCCATGTTATAGCTTCATGAGATAAATATGATGCTTTTTTTATATACTCTTTCTTTGAAATGTTCCATGCATTCAGCTTTGGAGAGCTTGTAAACTACCACTTTATTCATTAGTTTGCAGCTGAAATAAAAATTTAAAAAAAAAAAGAAAAAAGACTCTGTAATTAAACATTCAGTTTTACAAATCCTCCGCAACATATCAAACCTCTGTTTTCATTGTACTGCCAGAAGAGTTGAAACACAAGCTTGTCCTCTCACCCTGCATGAGGAACTCTCTTCTCTTGTAACAGCTGTTAGCAGAAGCTGAGGGGCGGTCATGTTTATCTTAAGAAGAATTTTTGGCAGGGCTCACTCCTAAAGTTTGGGTTCAAATATTCCTCTGGCTCAGAAAGAGTATCTGGTTGGGGGGAAGGACTGGCTGCATGGAAGTGAGTGAATGTGATGAAAAACTGGTGAACTTGTGTTAGGGACCACCGCAAGGTAAAACTCTGGGTAGCTGGGAAGTTAACCGAAATTAGAGACCCAATGACAAAGGAACCAGCCCAGGAAGTAGCTGCTGAAGAACAGGACTTTTGGAAAGGTGTGTTGTGCAGCAGCCAGGAAGGCAAGATCTTTTTACTGGTCACCTGATGGATGTTGGGAAGTTCAAAGATCAGAACGGGTAGGGGTAGACATCGTTGTCTTACACTGTAGGTGCTCCATGTCCACGGACATGGTCGTGTGGTCCATCTGTCTGATTCAAAGTCCACTGAAATGGTCGGAGAAAATATATCCTCATACTGCCTTCGGCCATGATCTTAGCATGGGGGGTTTTGAAAAGTCACCTCTTACTGCTGTCTACAGACATGCAAACATTGTTTGTTCATGGTAGCCAAAGTGAGAGGCTGCCTATATTTCTTTCCTTCTAAGCCCAGCATCAGTAACCTGAACTTTCTCAAGAAAAGGAAATGAATTAGATTTTATTTGCTTATGCCTCCCCTGGATAACAGTCCCATCTTTATCTGGAAGAGAAGACACAAGACAAAGAGAAGAAAACATGAGAAAGAGCACAAGAAGAAAAAATGTTGCTGGAGGTGCTATGTGGCCTGGTGGGGTGGCATGCTGAGACAGGCTGAGAGGAGTCTAGAGAGGGAAAGGGTGCTGTAAATGAAATCCACCATTACTGAGAAGGCTCTGCTGTTGTCACAGACTGATCAAAGTAGTAAACAAATACACCCAGACCTGCAGACGAACATTTCTTGAGGGTGTGCTGGCCGTCAGGAGCACATTCCGTTTTTTCTGCTGCCTGCAGGGTTAGAGCAGGATGTTTCCCGAGGAGCAGCCCCAGACATTCCTGTGGGGGAACTGAAATGCGGAGAGTTCTCCTGGCCACACTCAACATTGCTGTTCAGCTGGGTCGACCAGGAATCTGCACCAAAAGGAAAGGGCTTTCTGACAGGTGGCAGATTAGCCAGCAGGCAGAGCCAAACCTCTGTAGCTGTCAAAGGTGCCCGAAACCTTCACAAGCCAGGCAGTGAAATGCATTCCTGAAGCCAATTGTTTGAAGATTTAGCAAAAAAGTATGATTATGGTATAAGATGTCTGAACTCCAGAAATGTTTAGGATGTTAATGTGTGTCAGACCCTGTACAGAAGTGATGTAAACACATTGGGAAGTAAAGGACCGACTTTTTTTTTTTGTATAAGCAAAATATACCCTTTGTATATATGATATTTTTTAGTAAATAAATATAGCTTTTCCAAAATACTGAAGCCATTACATCCATTTAAATGATTGCTGTTCTCTCCCCACCGCCCGAATATAGCAGTCATGAGTGGCACCACCCAGCCTGTGACTGCTCTCTTCTTCTCAGTGGTTTCCAAGGGTTTTTTTTCACAGCTTGAGGAGAGTTGGAGAGTGTCAAACTTCCTTGTAAATAGTTCTTTCTCTCTCTTTTATCATAGACAGCTTTGCCCCTTTCATAGTTCAATATGTGTCTACACACTGTAAAAATAAATCTAGGGGCAGAAAAGTAGGATGACTTGATTACCTTTACCATAGCCATCTGCTAGGGTCAGCTCAGCCTGGTCCAATGGACTTGTCAAATACTTCAACACTAGAACAACATTTTAGATACCCTAGTGAGCAATTAGTAGCTAATCCAATGTTGCAGTTTTGGAAGTGGGCTGGAATGTTATTTTTAATGTCTTAAAGTCTGTCTGTAGTGACTCTCTGTAATGCCTATCCATCTCTAGTGCCTTTTCAAAGAGCATTCGGATTGCTTTCTTAGAGCTTTTCTCTCAGCATCTCACTGATGGGGGCCTTCCAGTTGCTTCAAGAAACTTTTTCTCCACCACAGAACATAGAATAACATCTACAATTTCTCAAGAGAAAAGAAAAATGTGTCTGCCTTCCCCAGTGGCAGTTTTTGTTTACTGGATTCAGAGCAGTCTGGAATCTCTTGAGGAAACAAAACTCAACCCGAGTGGCTTTTTGCCATTTGTTGAGACATTACTGAAGGCCTAAACCTTTCTCTCCAGCAGACCGGCTTTCCCTAGCTGTGCTCTTTTTGCTGGGATTTCGTCACAGAACTGACAGCAAGTGGAAATGACGGCTTCCTCCGAGGTGCCTGGCAAGCCTCACGTCCAAGAGGGACTGAGAGCAATCCTGGCCACGCTTCTTGGTAGGTTCAGTCCAAATATCTGTCTCTGTCCTCTAGGGTACGTTATGCTTCAGAGTGCTCCTTCTTCCCGGTTGTCCAAACGGGGTGGCTGGGGGGCGGGAGGAGGAAGGGGGTGCTGCACGACATAGCGGCCCGCCCGCCTCGGAGCCAGAGCTCTTCACACCGGCAGAGCAAGAGGGAAGCGAGGGCTGGTGGGCGATAGGACCTTGTCCCAACATGCAGTCAGGACATGCGTCTAGGAATGTATTTAGACCATGAGGTTGGAAAGTGCTCGCTGGAGCTGCCAGCAAAGGCTAACCACTGCCTGTCTGGGAAGGACTGTGCACATTTTTAAGAAGGAGCTGGTTTATTCTTATTTAGCCATGTCTCATATATGGGAGGCAGCATAATAGCACAGCGTGGCCTAATTGTTCACATCTGGATCCCTGCTGAAAACGTACAGTGGTGTATATGCAGTTTCAGTGGAAGAGGCATGATTTACTGAGCTGTTCTTGGAAGCAGCAGAAGGTTAGTAAGTACAAAACAGATATACTCCAAGTAGTACAGCCCAGAGCTCCTCTCCACCCTTTTGTTCCATGCACACTCGCACACATACACACACGCATAACTGGGCTGCCAGAGGAGTATCGCCTTCAGAGATTTTTTGTTAAAATAAAAGCAGAAAAGAAGCCCCTGTGTAAAGGCTACGATTGCCACAGATGATACCATTTATTCATCAGAGCCATGTAGTTCTGAATCTTGAAATTTAAACAGAATGAAAATAAACCACATCACACTTACTGCTTCTACTACAATAACAACAGCAGTGGCTACCTCTAGCACATTATTTTCCACCAGAGTGCCACTGTGAAACCGGCCACAGAAGGAGGCGCAGGCGTCATCCCAGGAGCTGTGTACTACGGGCTGTTGTTCTCCCTCACACTGTTCTCCCAGTGGTGCAAAGCAACCAAAAACCCAGGTTCCTACTTCACTGCGGTGGCATGCACAGACCTTGTGCTGCCTCATGCAAATAAAGCAGCTTTTGGAGGCAAGGAGAACTTGTAATTTTGTGTTACCTGTGTGTGAAATTCTGCACATTTTGTTTGTTTGTTTGGGGGCTTGAGGACGTTGGGAGGATCCTGAACGTGTGTAATATCTGCGAAATTCTGCAAATTTTTTTTGTTTGTCTGGGGGACTGAAGGGGCTGGGAGGACCTTGACATCTGTTCTGTTTATGAACGAGTGTGCTAATGACTGTAATTTGAATGTGTGTGCTAACTTTGAAGATTGTATTTGAAAACAGGAGTATCCCCGCCACCACGATTTCCAAGTATGAATGGATGCTCCTCCCTTTCTCCCTCCCCACGCCCCTGTAATCTAATCTTTTCCTCAGGATAATTCAGTAATCACATAAATGTGTTTCGGTACATACCAGGCCCACTCTTAGGTCAAGTTTTTACTTCAGTCATGCTTGCTTATACTAGTTCTCATTGTCTATTATGAAAGATGAGGAAGGAGAACCAATTACAAAACTGAGAAGGAAGACAGTAGTTAAAATGAAACATACAGTAGTTCCAGAAATGATTCTGAGATGAATTTACAAAAATATCCTTTTTTTTTCCCCTCTGGTGTTTGCCCCAGTAATCAATAAATCAGTTCCAGATAGCATCCATCCACACAGTCATCCCCTTTTTCTGGAATCCAATTTGTTAAACATTCAAAAACTACAAAACCCCTTCCTACCCCTTGACTTCTCCCATCTTGTCTTTCTCCACCCATAATTGTCTCTCCTCACACATCTCACTATTACTGATTGACCAACTGCCAAATTTACCTTCTGCCAGATTAATGTTTTTCCTGTAAAAACCTGGGAGGGAATTATTGCATATAAATTCTACTTACGATCATAATTACAGCAATCCATGCAGCTAGGTGAGTTACTTCTTCTCTTTGTTTCCTGCAGACAAGTCCTGCCACAAATCTTTCAGCTCTACCACACACAAAGACAGGCTTTTGTTTCGTTTTGAATTATTTCTATATAAAAATAACTGTCCTATTGCTTTCTGAGTTTGTTATCCTTTAACTTGCTTATTAGCCAGTAGCCCCTAGCTGGAGTGGATATAGGCAGCTACTTATTTTATTGTCAGTTCCTGTACTGAAATAGAAAGCCATTGATTTGGATTGATGTGTAGGGGACCCCTCCTCTTGCAAGGAATTCACATCTTTTGGGGAGAAAAAAAAAAAAAGTCAGGTCAACATTTTTGTCTGTTTAAGTCTCCCCAGCATGATATTTACACTGCAAAGTTGTAGCTAGAGATGAAAGAAAGTGTTAGATGCAATTTAAAAGCTCTCTAATCTTCTCTTAGCAGTTATTTCACCCTTGATCTTCCTGTAGGGACAGGGAGGGGAAGGAGGGTGTCGGCTGCTTGTTTGTGGCTGAACAGATGAGAGCTTGACTCTTGGTACCACTGTACTGACGGGTCTAGTGTCCTGATCGACTCTAATCCAGGTCATCTCACCGGTCAGGAGAGGATGCCCAGTGCCACATCAGTGAGGTGTGGTGGGTAGGAGAGTAGGTTGCACTCACCTCGATCTCTCACACCATCTCTAGGCTCCAAAGGGATCTGGACATTGTGCAAGAGCACAGATGTGAGTGGTGCAAACACCACTGAGCATTTAACTGCTACTATTTATTAAATTCTTTCCTGCAGCTCTTGGTCTCATTCAGTGAGAAAGTATGGTCTCCCTGTTATCTCTATTGTTTGTTTTCTTTTCTCCTTCTGTCCTTTCCCCATTTCTTTCTTCTATTTGCTTTTGTGTGTGCATGTGTGAGTCTGTCTCCGCTGTTAATTTTCCTCTGCTTCTTTCCGTGCTTCAGCATTTTGTTTCTTGGCACCAGGAAAAAGTTGCAAAAACAGGGCATGAAAATATACCATGTGAATAGTTACAAGAGTGAATGCTCTGGAGGTGTAGGAGTGGCTGCAAAGCCTGCTCACTCTTTCAATGTAGTTAGAGACACTTATGGAGGTGACTGCATGGCGAGTAACCAGTGGTACCAAGGGACCGAACTCAATGACCATAGCAGATCATTCCAGTCGTCTTTCATTTTCCTTTGGACCGTCAGCTTTAAGCAGTTTAGGCCAAACTAAAACCTCATAAGCAACACTTCTAATAGTGACATGTAATTAAAGAGTCAAATGCTATGGACAGTATTCCAGAAATAGTAGTTTTCAGTGTTTAAAGAGTCTCAAGGGCCCTGCATCCTTTAAACAGTACCAAAGGGAACGTTAGTCACCCTGTTTTGTGGCAATATGACAGTTTTTCAGCTACAGG